>NC_025993.2:153583494-153880795 GCF_000442705.2 Elaeis guineensis | reverse complement strand
GAACCTTGCTCCATGGACTCAAGACCCGACTGAATGAAGCCAAAGGTCTCTGGGTCGACGAGCTGGGCTCCGTTCTGTGGGCCTACCGAACGACCCCCCGCATCCCGACCGGGGAGTCGCCGTTCAGTTTGGCCTACGGGACAGAAGCTATGATCCCGCTCGAGATCGGCCTACCATCTTCAAGGGTCGAACAGTACCAAGAGCCGGACAACTCCGAGAGTCGGAGGGCCGACCTGGACCTCCTCCCCGAACTGCGAGATGAGGCTCAAATCCGAATGGCTTCATACCGACAGAGGGTCGCCCGATACTACAACGCCAAGGTCAGACCAAAGCTCTTCAGGCCTGGCGACCTAGTCTTGAGGAAGGCAGAAGTGTCGAAGCCCTTGGACCAAGGGAAGCTGGCTCCCAACTGGGAAGGACCCTACAAGGTTGCTGATACCTTCGGGCCGAGAGCCTATCGGCTGGAGACCCTCGAGGGGAAGCCATTCCCCGGACTTGGAACGCCGACAACTTGAAGCTGTATTACCAGTGAATTTTGTAATTCGATAGTCGGAATACAAGTTCAGTTTGAAATCTCGGAGTCTTAAGATCTTCGACTAGTGATCGGCGCTCAGCCACAACGTATCGACGTGAACCTAGCACCGACGATGCATCGGACTCTTGCGAGCACCGACGCATCTACAATAACAGGAGTCGACACTCCTTCGACGACTCGTCGGACCTTCACAAGGGCCGACGGACTCTTACAAACGGGAGTTACACTCCTCCGACTTTCGGCAACACATCCGCCCAAAGGCCGATGCAGCTGTTGCGACGGGAGTTCATACTCCTTCTACGGTCGAATTTTCGGGCAGAATCCATCGGTCGACAGGCCGATCGGGCCCCGACCGAAGAAAGGCTAAAAGCCCATGCGACTATTGTCGCGACTTCCGACCAGGCTACGGCCGGTCGAGGGATATTCGGCTTACCACCGTCTATCACACGATGCGACCTTAGTCGCACCCACGACTTGCCGACCGACCTACGGCCGGCTGAACGACATTCGGCTTGCCACCGTCTGTCAAAGGACATAGAACCCGACGCAAGAGCATGGGGACCCGACTTACTATCGTTCCCCCGACACTGCGCTGGACGACGATCGACTAAATTCATCTATGGAAGTCCGGATACCGAACCTTTGCCAGGTTCGGTCGGCTCCCGACTCAATAGATGCACCCGACTGACGACTTCGACTATTGGAAGCCGACCTAAAGTCGGGACCCATTCTACTTTCGGGGATGCGCAAGTTGTCGGAGTCCTACCGACTCACGTGAGTTAGTGGCTTACTTAAGTTAGCGACTAAAGTTCGACATCACAGCTATAGTCGGCATTACAAACAGGAAGGAAAAAGAAAGAAGTTTCATTCATTGATGAAGAGAAATTACAGAGTCGGGTCGAAGCCCGATTACATGTATTTTCAAAAAGACAAAAAGTAAAGGTAGTCGGCAGGGCCGATCATCCGTCCAAATCGATCTCTTCGACTAACGGAGGATCGGGGATGATCGGCGTTTCGGCCATGAGCGGCGCTGGATCGGCGGCCGAAGGATGGACTTCAGTCGGCGAAGGAACTTCGGTTGGCACCTGCTCCGAGATGGCTTCCTCTGCTACGACGATGCCTCCCGACGGCTGGTCGGCCACCTCCTCGGCCTCTTCTCCTTCGGCCCTTTCCTCCTCAGCTAGCGGTGGGACGATGCAGCTGACGTCCAGATCGGGGTACAAGGCATGGACGGCATCCCAACCATCCTCGAACCCGACCCGGTATGAGGCGAAGCCCGATTCGAGCATCTCCTCCCGGTATTGGTCGGAGGCCCGAAAGTCCTTCACCGCCCGATCGGCCGACTCCCTCGCCGACCTTGCCTCGTCCTCAGCTCGGGCGAGCTCCTGCCTCACCGACTCCGCCTCGACCTTCGCCATTTCGGCGTCGATCTGGGCGATGGACAGCTCCTCTTCGGCTTCCGCGAGCTTCTCCAGGCTGACCCGAAGTTGCTCGCGTTCCCCTTGAAGTTCGGCAGTTGCACCATCCCGTTCGCGTCGAAGACGACGCACGGCCCGACCTTTGTGCCTGGCCTCCTTCTTGGCCGACTGTAGTTCGGACCCAAGCCGGGAGACCTCGTCGACTAACTTGGCCTCCCGGTCGGCCGACTGCTGGAGTTGTTCGGCCAACATTGCCCTCTCAGCTTCGGCCGCCGCCGACTTCTCCTTGAAGGCTGCCCGAACGTTGCCGAACCTCCGGTACCCGACCTCAAGTTCGAACATTGTGAAGATTAGCTGTCGACCAAAAAGCTTCGTCAGAATCGCACGACAAGAAAAATTTCTAAGTTGAAAGAAAGGTGACGCGAAGCTTACCTCAACCATCGTCGGGCAGAACCGCGACAGCATCTCGGTCACCTGCCGAGACCGCAGTGATTCTACGTCGGCTGGGAGGAGGATCCCTTGGCACAACCTCCTCGCAAGGTTGTGGTCGGCCAACGCCGACGCACCCTCGGGGTAGTATGCGCTGGGAGGCATTGAACGGCTCCCCGACCTATCCTCCTTCGCGGGCTCCATCAGGGCTTTCCCCCGATCAGCTGCCTCGACCGACGGGACTGGCAGCGATGGCACGCTGGAGTTCGACCCGGCGCCCCCCGTTGCGCCTGCGGACGCCGCTGGATGATGTTCGATTTTCCGAACGTCATCCGGCTCCACCCGCATCGGCGAAACCGCCGATATTTCTTCGGCCGCCTCCTCAGTCGGCCTCTCCTCAGCTAGGACCGTCGGAGCCACAAGGGCTATGACCGGCTCCGACTGGTCAGTCACCGACGCCTCGACGGTTGGCGGAGCTGGGGTTGGTTTCTTTGCAGGGCGCGAAGGGCCGGCCCCCGATGCTGGCCTCTTCCTCGTGGCGAACTGCCGAATCTCGGCATCCGTCGGCCTCATCCTCGGTGGTGTCCCTGCAATACCGACAAGAGAGTTAAAGGCTGGACCAAAAGCCGACCAAAAGATGAACAAAAAGAAAAGCCGGAGGATCGGGCGATACCTATTCGGGGGACCAGACTCAAGTCGGCGTCATAGAGAGCTTGTTCGGTAACAAGCTCCCTCTGCTTCGGTACCGACATGTCCTTCAGTCGGTGGAAGTCCTCCCGGTCGTCCGCATCCACCCGACTGTTGTCGTTGGCCTCGGTTCGGGGTATACCCCAACGAGAAGGAAAGCCCCAAGAAGAAGAGGAGGAAACAAAGAAAAACTGGTTCTTCCATCCATGAATGGACGACGGAAGACCAGTTATGAAAGCGAGACCCTTCCGGGGGTTGAAGAGCCACCACCCTCGGGCTTTAGGGTGGGGTCGGAGCACAAAGAAGGCCCGAAAGAGTGAAACGTGGGGGTTGGTCGGCAAGAGCTGACACAACAGTGCGAAAGAAATGATTAAACGAACAGAGTTCGGCGCCAGTTGCGCCGGACAGAGTCCGTAGTAATCAAGTAGATTTCGGACGAACTCCGGAATCGAAAGTCGAAGACCCGCGCGAAGGTCTTCAACGTACAGCGCCAGATCGCCAGGCGGAGGGTTGTTGACCCGACCGCCGGCCCCTGGAGCGGAGAGCCGAAACTGCTCCGGGATGCGATAGTGCTCCCGAAGCTGATCGACATTCGGCCCCGAAAGCGAGGAGGCCTCATCTTCCGGAGCCGATCGGGAGTCGTCGGTCGGGTTCCCCGACCGAGCTCCCTGAGTCGGTTTCCTGGTCATTATGCAGGGACCGAAAGAGAAAAAAGAGAAGAAAGGAAGGAAGAAGGAGAAGGGGGGACCACGAACCAGATGGACCCTCCGGAAGCGAAGAAGAGCTCTGCCCGCGACGACTGAGAAATCGCCCGGAAAGAGTTTCCCCCAGCGAAATGTTGCAAATGTGGGTCAGGGGTCCGGGAGGTCCTATATATATAGGGCCGACCGACGGCCGAGATCCTTCCGCGCCGATCGAAGACCTGCAGATGCGCGACGCGTGGCGCCCACCGGTTGGCGGAGGATTCGGCGCGCCCCGCCCCGGGACGGCCGCACCGCCCGCATTAAATGCCGGAGGGGACGCCGGCCAACCACCGTGACACGCGGCACGCGGGGCGCGGCCCTGCATTCACGCGCCCGCGCCGGTTCGCGTTCCCGATGGGACGCCTGACAGCGGCCCTCTCTCCCGTAATCGGCGCCGAACATTCGATCGACTGACGTCGTATCGTCCGGCGCCTGATCTTCTGGCACCGACGCAACGTCTGGCGATGACGGGACGTGGCATCTGACACCTGACGCCGACGTGACCTCTGACATCGACTAGACGTCCGGATCGCTGGACATTCATGAGGCGTCTGACATCGGATCATCCGGCGGTACGGTCGGATCTACACGTGCGACAAATCCACTCCCAGTCGTCCGGGATTGCTGCCCGAATGGAAGCATCGGCCTGCTCACCACCCGACTTAGGAGTGGAGGGGGGCAACTGTTGGGGGATGCCCACCGACCGACCGACCGACTGTCGGAGGGCCCGACCGACTGGCGGCCCGACCGACCGACTGACCGTCGGTGGCCCGACCGACCGACTGACGGCCCAACCGCCTCCGACGGACGACTCCGACTGGCCGATAGACCGACCGATAGTCGGTCGGGGCGACCGACTGACGGATGCCATCAGCGGTTAACTACCGGCCATTCTACAGCCCATCGCCGGCCGGGGGTATGTCGGGCGTAACCATCCCGACCGACTGAACCCGGGGGTCTGATGGCCGACTTACATGATGCTCGCCGACCAATGGAGGGGCCCGACACCACTCAGCTGGCTACCGACTTTGGGTCGGTCGGCTCCTCCAACCACCATACAGCCGCCAGACATTGTCAGCTCTGACACGGACATGCGGCGCAGTTACCTAGGGGCATTGTCCCGCCGAGAGCCGGGTCAACCCTGGTGATTGGACGGCCACACGGCGACATGACGTTTTTACGGCGGCTCTGACAGTCCACAGTGAGTTGACAGTTCCTCACTTGTCCGCGCCATTAATGACGGCGCCATACCTAGCTCCACTATATATACCGGGGAAGGCAACAGTGCAAAGGATGGATCCGCCCGTCTCTCCCACATACGCAGGCTCGCTCCTCTCCCTCTCTCTCTCTCTCTTTCTCAGAGCTCTCCGTCTGCATTTCACTGTTGCCCAGTCACCTCTCTGACTTGACCGTCGGAGGGTCCCCGCCGGAGTCGCCTCCGGTCAGTGCGGACTTTCTTTTGCAGGTGCACGCTCCCCGGCGATCGGACGACGAGGCGATTGGCCGCAACAGATGGATATATTTTTTTTAATATTAATAAGAACTAGGTGGAAATGGGATGGAATAAATCCAGTTAAATGGGTACAAATATACTTTTCTCACCATCTTCCTCCTACCCAAACCCCATCCCTTCTTCCAAATCTCTTTCCATCAGGTTCAAGCCTGACAAGGTTTTCACCAATGCTTTTGAGCGAATATAGTCCAAGTCGCCAACTTCTTCCAATCTACCACCGTTTAAGTGATATGAGAAGATTTTCCATTCTATTTGAAGGAAAACATCATCCCCATCTGGGTGATGTTCCAAGACAAGAATATTTTGTACGTTTCAGTGATCCCATAATTCTGTAACATAGTTCTGATATTAATGCAATTCTTCAACACCCATTCCACATGACAGTAGTCTTTAGCCAGTTTGGGCAATTTCAAAGTAGTAAGAAGATTGTTTGATGAAATACCAATGAGGAATGTGGTGTCTTGGAATTGCATGCTTTTGAGCTACACCTGTCATGGAAGCTTTCAGCAAGCATTGGATCTCTTCCATCAGATGCATGCTAAGCAGCTAATGGAGTTGTTCCAAATGGCTTTACATTTGTTCTAGCTTTATTAGCTTGTGCTCATCTTGGAGCTTTGGAGATCAGAAAATGGATACATTTCAACCTTATAAAAGATGGGCTTCAGTCTCGAGCTATATAGTGGGGACTGCACTGGTAGAAATGTATGCCAAGTGCGGGGACATTGATAGAACATTTAAAATCTTCATCAAGATGGTAAAGAATGATGTGATTTGTTGGAATGTGATGATTAAAGCGCTTGCAATTCATGAAAGCGTAGAGGATACAACAAAACTCTTTGTACTGATGAAAAGAGATTGGGCCACAAGCCGTCGAAGGTCTGAATCCCCCCTGCCTTCCCCTATGCCGCTGCATTATAAATCTCGTTGCCGCCGGTGGAGGCGGAGGAGGAGGCATAGAGGAAGCGCATCATCTCGTTCCCCTCGGCGGCACAACGAACCACTTTAGAGGCAATGGCACGAGCGTGGATAGCGGAGCGGTACTCCTCGAAGTGCATGACGACCTACAGCAAGTGCCGAACCCAGAAGAGCATCTCGATCTCACCGACAAATGGTGGCCACCCCCAGCTCAACTGCAAGATGATCTCCACCACCTACCATTAGGGGTGGCCCTCCGGAAGCTCCACCAACGCCAAAAATGAATTGGCCGACAGTGCCACATCCATCACCACGGACATATGCCACTGCCGGTGGGGAAGGTCTAGATTTAGCTTTGGGTTTTGGTTCTTGTTAGGGCAGGTATTTTGGGAAGAGGGGAGGGATATCTTGGGAAGGGAGAGAGGATGTACACAACTTGATGAAGGGTAAAAATACTAGATGCTGCTCCAAAACAGTCATAGATTTAAGCATTAGAAGCCTTTGTTCATCTTTAAAACTTAATCTTAAGAATCAGATACTTCAAAAATACACAAAAAATATCTGAGCCTGGTCCAGTTCTCAACATCCTCTGTCAAATGCAATGTGAGTCCTTCCAGATCCTCCTCCCTCATAGTCATCTCTCGATGAAGACCCTGCACTTGCTTTCATGGTTCCTCGACCACCAATCTTTTCCATTGCCTTCTTACCCTTCTTCAAGGGATCATTCTCTTCTGGCTTTTCAAACTCTATTAGTCTCTCTCTTGCTACTAGATGGCCTCTCAGAAGAACCAATGAAAGCCTTGTCAAGATCGAACATGATGGCAAGAGATTTGGAGGAAGGGGAGAGATAGAGATGGAGGGAGTTGGAAAGGGAGAGGTGGAGGGATGGAGAGGAGGGAAGGGATTTGGGTTGGAGGAAGACGGGTGAGAAAAGCATTTTTATGCTCATTTAACTCGATTTATTCTATCTCGTTTCAATCTCGTTCTTATAATTTTTCCATATCATTTTTAAAATTTCCACATTATTTCCATGAGGGCACGTTAACCGCAAAGTTGGATGTCGATGGGCAGCACGCTAACACTGTAACAATTTACAAAATATACATATTTGATTGAAAAAAATTGAATGATATACATAAATTAAAATTAAAATAAAAATATAAAATATTTTAGATCATTATATGTATACAGAGATAGATTTGGATAAGGTCGTTCGGACTTGAGTTCAGATCCAACCTTATGAACATTAGATAATGGGATCCTACATCAACGATCCAAATCATTGAATGTGATCTACTAATTCAAAATTACTCATATAAAAAATTATTTAATTTGAAGATCTATAATCTATGCATTAATTGATCAAAAAAATATCTAATTTAATTTTATTTAGATTATTCAATTTTTGACTACTTGATATATAGGTCAGAAGGCTCCAAATCATATGATTTTTTTTTGTATGCAGACAGTTTTGAAGTAATAGATCACATGCAATAGTTTAGATTATTGATATAGGGCCTCTATTATAAAATTTTAATATGATCGGACTTGACTTCAAATTTGATCGATTTTAGCTTGACTATATATATATATATAAAAGATTGGAAGAGAAAAATTGTATCTCCTTTCTGCACCCACCTCTGGCACCACCAGCGGTTCCTCCATCTCCTTCCACCTACGACTTCTCCACACCTCTCTCTAACCATCCGTGGCTCATTCAATCCCCCACCCACTCACGGTTCCCCCCACCCCCCATGCACTCGCAACTCCTCCTCCACCCACGGCCCCTCACTGGAGCCTGCGGCTCCTCCGCCCTCGATCCACAACCCCACCCCAACCCCCCGCACCTCTGTGTGCCTCCGAGGTCCCCTCCTCCGGCACCAACACTTGTGACTCCACCTTCAGTCTACAAAATCCCGGCCCACCTCTCCCCCACCACCACTCCGCCTGTGGCTTTTTTATGCATGCACCAACCCCCCCACCACTCTGCATATGGCTTCTCTGCATGCGCACTACCCCTCTCACCCCATATACGGCCACCCGTGGCTTGTCCATCTATCCGCTCTTGGTTCCCCCTTTCTCCTCGAGACAGCGCCTATTTCTCCTCCATCCTCTATCTTCGACTTTAGTACTCGTGGCTTCTCCATGCCACAACACCCCCCATCACCATCACCTTCCGCAGCTTCTCTGCACCCCAACTTTCCTCCTCCGTCGCCCCCCATGGCTTGTTCACCTCTCAAATCGTCGGCGATCACCCCTCCACCCCCCGGCCTCCTCCCCCATGGCTTGTTCACCTCTCAAATCATCGGCGATCACCCCTCCACCCCCCGGCCTCCTCCCCCATGGCTTGTTCACCTCTCAAATCATCGGCGATCACCCCTCCACCCCCTAGCCTCCTGTGGCTTCTCGGTTCTCCATCAACATCCTTCTTTCCCCGTCACTCACCCATGGCTCCTTCATAGTGATCGGTGGAGATAGGTTGAAATTCGAATGCTTTATTTTTAGTGATGGTTAAAAATATATAAATAATAAAAAAATTAATATATTTTTTTTAAAGTACCGTAGCAAAATTTTTGTTACTGTTATTTGAAGAGGGAAGGGCGTTTTAGCCATTCCGCTGGCTAGAAACCAAAGATGGAAAAATAGACAAGGGGGAGCTGGGGGAGGGTGGAAGAAAGTAACCAAGTCGTTTGTGGGGGCGAACGGGAGAGTGAGAGGAAGCAAGGGAAAAGAGGTGGAGAATTCAAGACACCGCTTCTCGTTTTTGTTAAAAGGCGAGAAAGCCAGGCGCCACCCATCTCCCCCGCACCAAACCCTAGACCTCCCTCTCTTCCCCTCTCCCCACCTTCTACCTCCCTCCAAACCCTCATCCCCTTCTTCTCCTCTCTTCTTTCCTTCCTCCGATCACGATGCGGAAGGGGAGAGCTGTCGCGGCCCCGGCAGCGGCGGCTGCGATCGGATCCGCATCGGGCCTAGAGGTCCGGTTCCGTGGCGTCCGGAAGAGGCCGTGGGGGCGGTTCGCGGCGGAGATCCGCGACCCGGTGAAGAAGACCCGCGTCTGGCTCGGCACCTTCGACTCCGCTGAGGAGGCCGCCCGCGCCTACGACGCGGCCGCCATCAGCCTCCGCGGTTGCAAGGCCAAGACCAACTTTCCCGCCCCATGCCCTCCATTCCCGGCAGCCCCCCTCCCTCTCTCCTCCTCCCCCACCGCCATCGCCGCCGCCGCCGCCTTCCCCCACACCCCTTACCCTCGGCAGCGGCAACCACGGCCGCAGTGGCCGGCCTCCAGCAGCCACAGCAGCACCGTGGAATCCTTCAGCGGGCCCCGGCGCTCCTCCGCGGCGCCTCTCAGGCCTCAGCTTAGAAGTCGGAAGGCCGATCCACCGCGCGTCCCCGCCGGCGAGGAGGATTTGCACAGCGACTGTGGCTCCTCGTCCTCCGTTGTGGACGACGATCTCGGAGACATCGCGTCCGTCTACCGCCATCCCCCTCTGCCGTTCGATCTCAACCTTCTCCCGCTGCCAGACGACGACGGCCTCGACCTTCACTGCACCGCCCTCCGCCTCTGATCATGCTCCCGATCGGCGCCGCAGCTGAAGAACAAAAAAAAGAAAAAAACATAAACTATTTGCTTTATATGTTTCTTTCTTTTCTTCTGCTGTAGTCCTTTTTTTTGTTTTTTTTTCCCTCTTATTTTGTTCTCTGGTTGAATCCATTTAGCTGTTGTAGCATAAATCTGAGATGGGGGTTTGCTTCTCTGGTCCCTCATTTTATTTCTTCTTTTCCTTCTTTTGTACAAAAAAACGACCAATCGATGAATGAGAAATATCAGTTTTTTTTTTTTTTTTTGGAGTCCATTTTATGATTCTAACTTCAATCTAGATTTTTTTTTCCCCCGTTTCATTAATATTGGTCAAGACCAGGCGACCGGTCGTAGTGGGCCCACAGTCCGCGACCGGCCACCCAATTTGGTGCCTTCTCTACGGTTTGGGTGGAGTTTGGGCTTGGTTGCCGAGCTGCTACGCCACGCTATGATTTGATATTTTTCCGATGAGATGGTGAATGGACGCCATTCGGTAAAAGTGGGGGTGGGTTGCTCACCACTTGAAGCGAAAGTAGTGGGGAGGAGGTTGGTTGGCGAAGGCCGGTAGAATTCAATTCCGCGTATAAATGCAATGCTCCTCCTTTTGGATGCCTTTCATTGGGGCTTCACATCATCACATGGTAGAGACCGGTAGGGTGTCTATGGGCTGAAATGAATAAAACTGGGGAAGGGAAAAAGGTGATCTCATGACATCGTTTTGGTTGTGTGTATTGGCTGGCACTAAGGTGTGCACATGAGATGTGGCGGTCATGTGTGTGTCCTGGTATTTTGTGGTTTTATACTTGGATCAGGGTTGGCTCAGCTCAGCCCCCTTGCTGCCCATGTTAGTGCTCACTTAAAAAATTCATCGTACAGTAAAGATAAGTGTATCCAGGATCGATTCGATCTTTTATTTTTGTGGCCATCAATGATTGCCGACGCTAAACGGTTCCAGGCATGAAGAAAGTGGAAGAGGTAGCACGGGCTGAAGAAACCAAAGCACCAAGCAACTTATACTGCAATCACAGTGACTTTATCCTTGTTGTGCCGGTCTTAGCTTTGGTTGTCAATACATCCCTGGAAAATTTCAAGTGAAGGATATATTCACGTATCTCGGGATGAAGTAAAACGTTCGGCAAGTTATCCGGGCGGTGGAAAAGAAGCTAAAAGAACAGATTCAGGATGGATCATGTGATGGGCGGATGACGATGAGGATTTTGTGGTTCATTAATTGTTTATAGACAATTGAATCATGCCATCCCTGGAAAGAAAGCTGCTAAGACATCATGTACTACCAAACTATTCCTCTGGATGGCTGTACAACCGCATGAATTGCTAAGAACAAAAGTTTTTGCTGCAGTCCATTACATACCTCAGGGATGCAGCTAATATTCTCAAGTGCATATTAATTGCAAATTTATGGCAAAGCAAAGGCTACAGATCTGTGGCCGTGGCTGGGAGATTTATTAATATATCTATGGTAGATACATGATAACAATATGCTACAAGCAGAGATCAGATAGAAGAGTTTTGTGAAAATGGATTACTAGAAGACTGTTATTTGACATTGCTTGCATATAATCTAGGACAGATGGAAGCAGGAGGGCAGTATTGAAGCCAGCTCTCTTGTATTATTAGTACAAAGCACTTTACCAACTTGTAAAGCTGGCACCCTCAAGTCATTTTGTGTTTATAGTAAATGAATTGCATGATCCTTTGAAAGAAAGCTGCTAAGAAATTATGTTGCCAAGCTATTCTTTTGGAAGGTTACAACCTCATGAATTGACAAGAACAACAGCTTTTTGTTGGGCACTTGAAGATCATTACATGCCTTCCGAGGGATACAGCTAATAATCATTCTAATTGCAAAATTATGGCCAGGCGAAAGTAGTAGATCTATGGCTTGGAGATCTATCCATATATGTGGTAAATACGTGATACCATTAAACTACAAGCAGAATTCAGGTACAACATGTTTCTAAAAATTAATTATTTACTGTAAATTGGTATTTAAGAATGCTGCGGCATGAAACAGCTCCAATCAGGTGATCGATCACAGTTACGAACTAAAAGTTGATTTAAGATGAGTTGGAAAGTCTTTGCACATCACATCCAGTACTACTAGATGTAATAGTTTCTATGATGGTCGTCACTATGGGTGAATTAATATCTAGACAAATAAAGATTCAATTTACAAGATGGACAAACTTACAGAAGTGATTTCGTTAATTACATTACATGAAATAATGAAACCTTTCTGAATTTTAAGATGGGGTCTTATTTGACTCCTCATAGTACTCGAGATTAGTCTAATGTTGAAAAACAAACATTGCGTATTTAAGACTCCATGCCACATCACAGAACTGTAGAGATGAGACTTCGATCCATCCAATCACGGAAGGCAAGCTCCTAAAATTGAAGTACCGTAACCAATGGTCTTTACGAGGAGTTGATTGTACCAGTAAAATTCATATCCAAATGACAAGAACATTTAACCAGTAGGAGTAGGATGTTACAGGAAGCTCGACACAAATTTTTGTATGCACCAAACCAACACCCGCCCAAGGTGCCTAAAAGACCCTGAAAAAGAATAGAACTCAATATGAATAAAATAAGGGTTGATTGCTTCTGAGTTCTGACCCTGTGGGAGTCTGGTTAGAATAAACAATATGTGTCTGATTAGTTACAAGAATCTAGTCGAGTTCACTTGATGCCCCAACAAAAAAATGCACTACAACAAACAAAGTCTACCGAACAAAATTTTAATAACACTTGGTAAATTTTGTTACTATAAATATTCTTTAGTAATAATTTTAAGAAATATCATAAAAGATATAAAATGTTACAGTAGTTGATCAAGGACATTACTAAGAGTTATTATATAGCAATGGTACTTTATAACCACTGTAAAAAATTTGTATTCTATAATAATAGTTTGAAAATTATTATAAAATATCTATAATATTATAACAACTATTTATAGATGTTGCAAAATTTTTTTTATATTACCATAGTATCTTGTAAAGACAATTATTTCTAATTAAATAAAATTTAATTAATAATTTATATATTATTATTGTAAAATACTGACTATTTATCGATGAAATAAATTTTGTCATCGATGCATCATTGTAGAGATTCTTACGACATGTATCTTTACATAGGAGGCTAGTGGAATGGACAAGGCCAGCATGATCGAAACTCGAGATTCAACATTTTATTCTATAATCCATATACACTAAAATTGAAAATATGCAAATTTAGGGTAATTTGCCTTGGATGAAATGGAATTGTTCATGAACCCCTATTTGATCAGAAATTTAGAGAAATTAAATCCATGCATGATGAATTCACAATCCACGGCCTTGATCCACTTGGCTACAACTGCCTAGTGCATGTTTAGATATGCTGAATGACATTCACTCTCATTTTGGGTTGCTAACCTACTACATATCTCATTCTCCTCTCAAGCAAAGGAGGAAAGAATTAGCAATCTAAGACCAGGTGGATGATGAAGGGTGGACATGGTTCCACATTTGGCAAAGGCAGAGACGGATGTCCAGTCAGGAGTTTGCTTCATGTCATGAGGGTGGGGAAATTTGGGGTTGGCTGCATTTTTTTTTTCCCTCTCTTTCTTTTTCCCTTTTTCTTAAGGTCAAGTTAGTTCTGTGCAAGGCTTGAACTTTAGAATCTGTCGAGGCTTCTAAACAACTTTCGGCTGATTCTGGTGGGACTGGGTCCAGTTGGTTCACACCCAACTCATGGATCTAAACAATGATTTGGGTTAGGTTTACTTCAAGTTTGTGTGGATGAAAAGGACTGCTTGCTCCACCAAGCATAAAAAGAAAGTTTTTTTGGGCTTTTATATGGTCAGTTTGGTGCCAGCATTGCCTTGGGGGTCAACTAGCTGCTGGATTTGTGGCGGATGCTTGGTTTTGCTTTAACGAGTTCTGTAGCTGCTCCTTGTATTTGAAGGGTAGTTGGGCGTCCTCAGTTTGGTGGCTGTGGCCTTGTCTACCTGTCACTGGATGTTGTGGCCTTTGTTGTGGCTATATACGGAGTTTAGTGGTTTATTAGTCTTCAGTAAGCTAGGCCTGTAGTGGCGGTGGTGATGGTTGGCAGCTGTGCTCTTTCTGCTTCCCTTGCTTTTTGATTTAGAGCTTTTCTTATTGGATGCAATTTACTGCCAGCACTTGCCATTTTAACAAAATAATGAAGAAAAATTATAATTTCACTCCTTCAAATTTGGATGGATTTCATATGTATCTTCTTAACTTTAAAAATTTTCAAAAAAATTTTTTGAGTTCGAAAATATTCTAAGATAATTCTATCATTCATTTCTATTACCACGTGGAGGTACATGACCATTGCATGATAGCACAAAAATATTGTTTGACCAAAATACCTTTAATTGTTTGACCAAGACACCCTCCATATCCCGTATTATCAATTGATTATTTATTATAATCCATGAGAGTTTGGTCCATTAACTAATTATAACATCTTATTCTTAATTAATTAGTTCTACTAATCAGCTCCCTCAAAGTACTCCATCTTCTCCTCCCTCCGCTCCCCATTTTCTCTCCTCTTCGTTGCCTCCTTTGGTTTCCTTGTTCCCCTCTACGTTATTTTACTCTCCCTTGTTGTCGGTGGTTGGTGAAGGAGCACCACCGCCACCAAAAACATCATGCTGGCAACCGGCGCTGCCATGATCTATCTCCAAGTCTCCCGAGTTCCCCTCTTTTCGTGATCATCATGTCACGTCCCGAACCCAATACCCGAGTCGGATACGTGATGGCCGCACACTCTTTAGAGCAAGCTCTAAAGAATATGCAAGGCCAAATTAAATCATTACAACCTTATCAACCATAATATTTAATTTCAATAATAATTTATAAAATCTTGTATAGGTACAAATTAAATTTCTTCAATCCTTTGATCAGGTATTATGATACTCTATCTATCCATCTGCTCATTCGTAAATCCAAGCCATAGTCAATCATAAACATCCTGTATCTCTGAAAAGAAAAGAAAGATGAAAGGGTGTGAGCTTTACAGTCCAGTAAGAATTTCCATATCACACTGATATAGTAATATAATCTGAAAATAAGAATAAGCAATAAAATGTAAAATCTCATGTTCAATGTCCAAAATAATGCAAACATCCATAAATTTTCTGTCTTATTAAAATAGATGCATCATCATATGTTAACAGGTGAAATACTTTTGTTTAACAATTATTTCATGTCTTATCTTTCATTTCTCCTTTCATAATCACATGATTTTTAACATTTTCTTTCTGGCTCTGGACTATCCAAGTCTATACCTCAGTCATCATCCGGATCGAATTTACTTAAAAAATCTTTCAAGACTGTCCCAGGATGAGCTTCTGGCCGGCTGTCCCACGTACGAAAGCCCGTGAGAGGCTGTCCCAGGCATTAGCTCCTGGCAGGCTGTCCCAGGCATGAGCTCCTGGCCGGCTGATCCACCTGTAAGCCAGTGGGGGCTGTCCCAGGCATAAGCTCCTGGCAAGCTATTCCACATGACAAGTTCAGTCCAAACCATATTTCTCTTTCTTTTCATTTTTATGAAATTATAATATTTGACTTCATTAATCAATTCAACTTTTGCAGTATAATAAATATGTTATACCCATATAATCATACCATCAATCGCTGATACATATGTATTGATATAACATGCTCATGTTCAAAATTACATAAATAAATAACAGTGTCTCAGATATAACAAATTCATCGATCTCAAATCCAACGATGCAAAATCAATGAGATAAAACCAACGGTAAAATAACATATATAATGGTGATCATGTACAGAGATTCTTACTTTTACCGGTGACTGATCCAAACACAGAAATCAATGTTCTTCTTTGATTTATGAATTTCTTTAACAAAATATTCCATTCGATATTATATACAGACAATCATCTCTTCATGATCCTGATCAATATAAAAATCACATATAGAGAAATTACCGATAATCGATCTTAATAACACAAATCGAGGATCTCTCTCAGGATTAACCAAAATTAGGGTTTATCTAAGTATCTGGATCCTCCATTGATCCATAAGACTTCTAGAGAGAGAAAATTCATGAAGAAAGAGAAAATTCTAGAGAGAGAAAGTAGAGAGAGAAAGTGGAGAGAGAAACTTTCATATCCTTCCGATGAGGCACTCATGATCGAGATCATCAGAGGTCCTATCAGGGTGACTCAATATGAATCAAGTGTTGCAAATTTTGAATAGGATCGGACTGGGATCAGATCTATCGCATGAATTTCGGAGCAATCTCGGATCATCTTATTTTCATCTCAAGTTTATCCTAGAGTCCGTGATGCAGTCAGAGAGAGAGTATAAAGATTCTAGAGAGATAAAATCCACAAAAAAAGAGAAAGATCTAGAGAGAGAAAATAGAGAGAGAATCTAGAGAGAAATTAGAGAGAGAAGGTAGAGAGAGGAGAGAGAAAAGAGAGAGAAAGGAGGGAGAGAAAAATTCTCTCTCTTCTTCTTCTTCTTTTTTTTTTTTTTTTAATTTTTGTTTTCTTTTTTTTTTCCTTTTTCTCTTTTTCCTTTTCTTTTTCTTTTTCTTTTTCTTTTCCTTTCTTCTTCTTCTTCTTTTCTTCTTCTTCCTTCTTCTTTTCTTCCCGCGGCCTCCCTTGGGCCGAAACATGGAAAGACCGTGAGGTCCCCCTCGATGGCACGGCTCCGACGAGATGGACGGCATCACACGACGGCGACAGAGCAAGGCCGGCCGACGGCGAGGTTCGGCCAGCGAGCTGAAGAGTTTTCGAAAAACAGGGGACCGTCCCTATTTTTTTTATTTTTCGATCATTGGCCGGTCACCGGCGGTCAAGACTTTCAGGGAAGGAAGAGAGAGAGATGAGGATCCGGTCTCGAAGATGGGACGTCGCAACCGGCGGTGCCGGTGGCCGAAAAAGAGAGGAATATGGCCCGACCGAACAGAGCAAAACAGGGGTCATCTTGTTCATGGATTTTTCGGCGATCCCGAAGGCCGGAGAGGGTGTACGAAGCCGTGGAAAAGAGAGAAAGGAAGAGAGGAAGGAGAAGACGGGTTTATCTCTGACTTCGGTGAGGTCTTCGGTGAGTATTTGAGATGAACACGATGAGGACATCTGCGGCTTCAACGAAAAAATTCGAAAAAAATAAAAGAAGAAATCTGGTGCTCGTCATGGCTAGCTTTAGAAGAGAGAAAGAAAATTTTATAAAGGTGATTTCCTACCCCTAATCGGACTCTATCGATCTGATTTTATCGGAGTCGGAGAGGAAGAAGACTCTGGTTAAGAGTCTTCCTCCTCCCGTCGGGCCCTGTTTTGGGCTCTTCATGTTTTGCAAGGCCCAAGAGCCCTGTGGGCTGGGCTGTTACATTTTCCTTCCGTTAAAATAATTTCATCCTCGAAATTAAGTTATGTTGTTCGAAATACCTATTTCAAAGTATACATTCTCATGTCATTCACAAGCTTACGATAATGTCATATATATATTATTTATTTCTCATGATCTTGTTATAACAAAAATTATTTAAAATTTCAAATTCATCTCTTCTTATTGATTTCTCAACTTTTTGAAGAACTGTAACATTTTGGACTTGTATTACTATACCACCGTTATTTGTCTAATACATTTCACTCGAATTTCATAATTATCTCAGACTACCCTTGATAGAGGGCACTCTTCACAATCTTCAATTTCTTTCTTCTCTTGACCTTCCAACAAATTTTATATGTAGACTCTCATCTTAAGAAAACTTCAATCTTCTATATCAGTCCAAGTAATAATATTAATTTTTTTTTAAAAAAATATGAGATCTATGTTAGAACATTTTAAGTTTGAACTAATATCAGAACTATCTAGTTGTTAATAAACTTGAGATATTTAGAATTTCTTGGTATTGTCTACAATGAAACAACCTACTGACAAAAATTATCCGGCTATGATCAGATTAGATCAAAATTTATAGCATCCTTTCATTATCAATAAAATCTTTTCTTATTTGCAACTAATGTATTTCATCTAATATCTTTTGATTTAAAAGATTAATATTTCTAATCAATTTAATCCATCATGCTTTGCTGCGCACTCTGATATTAATTTATTAAATTATATAAGTCTATCAAAGATAAAGATATCCTTATATGTTAGATCAATCTAGGATAGATCCAACCTTCAAATTTCATATAAGACTTATAGCAAAATTTTAAATTCTTTATCTTTACTACCTTTGGGTATAGCATATAAAAGTTAAATCTTGATCCACTTCCTATGTTTGAACTCATTGCATAAGTTTCATCACTCTTCAAAAATCCGACATGTCTAGAATCGATTGGAGTTAACCTTAGATTTACCTTACAATCATTTAGATAATTTCTAAATCAATCTTCTTTTTTTTTTAAAAGAATTAATTCTAACTTGACAAACTAGAAGAACTCAAGCCAACATCCTTAAGTAGAGTCAACTTGATTATTTCTTATAAAGCTCTCTTCATCACAACCCTTAATATTAATCGATAAATCCATACAAAATCTTGTCCCTTGTATAAGTCATTCAAAATTTAACACTAACAAGATGTCTTAGTTCAATTTAAAAAATAATAATCCAAACTTTGACTTGAATAATTAATATACTTCACCATCTTCAACAATCACAAGAAAAATTAAAAAAAATCTAATCCAAAGACAATAATATGAATTATTAAAGATTTCATTATAATATGTATATCATACTCTGACAAAATAAATTTTCTTCTTTAATTTAACAATAATATCAAAATACTTTTGATCCACTTAGAAAAGTAAGTTTTTGACTTGAAATTCAATGTAACTTGAAGGATCAAGGAATCCTATTCAGAATATGATATTTTGAGTAACCAAAGATTTCACCAAGATGTGTATCTCATATTCTCATAATAAAATTTAAGTATATTTTTCATCTAAGATTGAGTTTCATATATGACCTTTTATAGGTTCAGTGTTCAAAAATATTTCTCTCTCATATGATGTAATTTCTTCTTAGACCATACCCTAATTAACTTTCTTTGATAAGTCCAAAATTCATAATGTTCAAATAATTATCATTGGAATAAAAAAAAAAAAATCATGATCTTCAATCATATAAGTTTTATATTCCAAAATCATCTAGTATACTCAACATAACTTATCAATACCTCCCACTTCATTCCAAGATCAACTCTTTCATACTTAGGTCAACCTTACTAATTGAAATCTAAGATATAACTCATCAATTCTATTATAGACATCATACGCCACTTATAAATTTCATCTTAATATCTAAATATTGAATCTTCTCTTTTATATCTATCATGTTCCTCATGATCATAACCTAAGTTTAAATATCACTAAAGTTATAATTTCAAATAATTATAATCTTAAGCTTAAATACCACTTAAATCATACTCTCTAATGATCATAACCTAAATTGTAATATCATTCTATTACATCCTTAATGATTATAACCTTAAACTCTGATATTATCTATCATACTCTATTGATTATAATCTCAAAGTTTTGATATCATTTATATGACAATCCCTAGTGACCTTAAACTTGGGTTCTAGTACTATTCTGTCATATCCTAATCACTTGCATCATTGTCTCCAAATAAACGTAACCTAAGCTCTAAGCTCAAATGCCACTCTGTCACATCCTACTGATCTTACATAAAGTTTTAATATCTCTTTATAATCTCTGGTGATCTTAAACCTAAGCTCTGATACCATTCTGTCACACCCCGAACCAATACCTGGGTCGGATACGTGATGGCCGCACACTCCTTAGAGCAAGCTCTAAAGAATATGCAAGGTCAAATTAAATCATTACAATCTTATCAACCATAATATTTAATTTTAATAATAATTTATAAAATTTTGTATAGGTACAAATTAAATTTCTTCAATCCTCTGATCAGGTATTATGACACTCTATCTATCCATCTACTCATTCGTAAATCCAAGCCATAGTCAATCATAAACATCCTGTATCTCTGAAAAGAAAAGAAAGATGAAAAGATGTGAGCTTCACAGTCCAGTAAGAATTCTCATATCACATTGATATAGTAATATAATCTGAAAATAAGAATAAGCAATAAAATATAAAATCTCATGTTCAATGTCCAGAATAATGCAAACATCCATAAATTTTCTGTCTTATTAAAATAGATGCATCATCATATGTTAACAGGTGAAATACTTTTGTTCAACAATTATTTCATGTCTTATCTTTCATTTCTCCTTTCATAATCACATGATTTTTAACATTTTCTTTCTGGCTCTGGACTATCCAAGTCTATACCTCAGTCATCATCCAGATCGAATCCACTTAAAAAGTCTTTCAAGACTGTCCCAGGATGAGCTTCTGACCGGCTGTCCCACGTACGAAAGTCCGTGAGAGGCTGTCCCAGGCATATGCTCCTGGCAGGCTGTCCCAGGCATGAGCTCCTGGCCGGCTGATTCACCTGTAAGCCAGTGGGGGTTGTCCCAGGCATAAGCTCCTGGCAAGCTATTCCACATGACAAGGCCAGTCCAAACCATATTTCTCTTTCTTTTCATTTTTATGAAATTATAATATTTGACTTCATTAATCAATTCAACTTTTGCAGTATAATAAATATGTCATACCTATATAATCATGCCATCAATCGCTGATACATATGTATTGATATAACATGCTCATGCTCAAAATCACATAAATAAATAACAGTGTCTCAGATATAACAAATTCATCGATCTCAAATCCAACGATGCAAAATCAATGAGATAAAACCAATGATAAAATAATATATATAATGGTGATCATGTACAGAGATTCTTACTTTTACCGGTGACTGATCCAAGCACAGAAATCAATGTTCTTCTTTGATTTATGAATTTTTTTAATAAAATATTCCATTTGATATCACATACAGACAATCATCTCTTCATGACCCTGATCAATATAAAAATCACATATAGAGAAATTACCGATAATCGATCCTAATAACACAAATCGAGGATCTCTCTCAGGATTAACCAAAATTAGGGTTTATCTAAGTATCTGGATCCTCCACTGATCCATAAGACTTTTAGAGAGAGAAAATTCATGAAGAGAGAAAAAATTCTAGAGAGAGAAAGTAGAGAGAGAAAGTGGAGAGAGAAACTTTCGTATCCTTTCGATGAGGCACTCATGATCGAGATCATCAGTGGTCCTATCAGGGTGACTCAATATGAATCAAGTGTTGCAAATTTTGAATAGGATCGGACTGGGATCAGATCTATCGCATGAATTTCGGAGCAATCTCGGATCATCTTATTTTCATCTCAAGTTTATCCTAGAGTCCGTGATGCAGTCAGAGAGAGAGTATAAAGATTCTAGAGAGATAAAATCCATAAAAAAAGAGAAAGATCTAGAGAGAAAATAGAGAGAAAATCTAGAGAGAGAAATTGGAGAGAGAAGGTAGAGAGAGGAGAGAGGAAAGAGAGAGAAAGGAGGGAGAGGAAAATTCTCTCTCTTTTTCTTCTTCTTTTTTTTGTTTTCTTTTTTTTTCCTTTTTCTCTTTTTCCTTTTCTTTTTCTTTTTCTTTTTCTTTTCCTTTCTTCTTCTTCTTCTTTTCTTCTTCTTCCTTCTTCTTTTCTTCCCGCGGCCTCCCTTGGGCCGAAATATGGAAAGACCATGAGGACCCCCTCGGTGGCACGGCTCCGACGAGATGGACGGCATCACACGACGGCGACAGAGCAAGGCCGGCTGGCGGTGAGGTTCGGCCAGCGAGCTGAAGAGTTTTCGAAAAACAGGGGACCGTCCCTATTCTTTTTATTTTCCGATCATTGGCCGGTCACCGACGATCAAGACTTTCAGGGAAGGAAGAGAGAGAGATGAGGGTCCGGTCTCGGGGATGGGACGCCACAACCGACGGTGCCGGTGGCCGGAAAAGTGAGGAATATGGCCCGGCCGAACAGAGCAAAACAGGAGTCATCTTGTTCATGGATTTTTCGACGATCCCGAAGGCCGGAGAGGGTGCACGAAGCCGTGGAAAGGAGAGGAAGGAAGAGAGGAAGGAGAAGACGGGTTTACCTCCGACTCTGGTGAGGTCTCCGGCGAGTATTTGAGATGAACACGATGAGGACATCCGCGGCTTCAACGAAAAAATTCGAGAAAAATAAAAGAAGAAATCTGGTGCTCGTCATGGCTAGCTTTAGAAGAGAGAAAGAGGATTTTATAGAGGTGATTTTCTACCCCTAATCAGACTCTATCGATCCGATTTTGTCGGAGTCGGAGAGGAAGAAGACTCTGGTTAAGAGTCTTCCTCCTCCCGTCGGGCCCTGTTTTGGGCTCTTTAGGTTTTGCAAGGCCCAAGAGCCCTGTGGGCTGGGCTGTTACACATCAATCATGGCTCATCAACCGATTCAAGCAATGTCGGAGCAGAGGATCACCACAAAGATCTTGGAGGAGGATGAAGGAAAGGAGGAGCGTCGCCCCGAAATCTCTCGACCAAGAGGTTGTGAGAGACATTGGGGTCCGAGAGGCGAAGAGCCTGACTTTTTTCCTCATCTTTCGATGTGATTCTCGTGAGCATTTGAAGGCATTCAAGTTCATCAAAAAAAAGTTCAATATTGATCTCTGACATTCATGCCTAAGCCCATCGGGGTCGTCGGGGAACAAAAAAGGAATGAACTATGCCTTGAGCTCACCAATTCCCATGCCCACCTTTTGTCCCCAAAAGCTAATTAAATCTTTCTCCCCAAACCATCATCGTTCATCGAAGCCTTTATCCGATAGTGGCTTTCACGATATAGAATGTCAAGCCATCTAGAATAGTTCAACCATACCGGCCAAAATTCAAAACAAACATCAAATATAAAAAATTTATAAAAAAATATATAAAAAAATAATAATAAAAAAAAATTGTTAAAAATAAAATAGAGGCCTGAACAATGAGTTTGGCTTCGCCTTTCAAAAGATGGCCCACAAAAAAAGATTGCATATTAAAAAAAAAAAAACCTCCCCAACCTTTTGGGCCTGTTCTTTTATGAATCAATATTACGAAAAGTTGGTCAATTTTTTCATTGACCAACTTACTCATGTTCTCATATTTTTTAAAATTGATAAGTTACTTTTTCATGAATAGTATTTACCTATGAAATAAAAAAAATCTTATCCACCTAGGAGGTATCTAAATTATTTTCCTATCAACCAAAAAATAACTTTTCTAATTCATTCCTAATATATCCTTAACTTTATAATATAATATATAATTGTTGCCGCTGAAATCTGGACTACAGTCGGAAAAGGTTGGAGTGGTGGCGTGTCCTTCTGGAAGAAAAACCTACAGGTAAATTTTGATCAGAATTGGCTTCGACGAAAATTCTCCGACACTCAAATCAGATAACAGAAAAACAGAAGAGGAGTGTAGAAAGATTATTGTTGCATACCTTGAGAGATCTCCTACAGATTCTTTCGTAGGTTGAAGTCGTGTAACTGTTAAGAGAAATCATGAGGCTGATCCAGGTGCGACATGATGAAACTTCCAATCAAAATTGATGAGGTGGTTATTACACCTACTTTTTCTACTCCGAAACCGCCTAGAAGACATGGGTGCTTTTGAATTTTGAATTAAGATGTATGTGGAATCAACCTTATCCCTTTAGTTGGGAGTTTGGTCTAATCCGATGGAAGTGGATGTCGAGGAAAGGAAACGGTTGAGTTGGATCTTACTCAACGAAGTGAAGATGGATGGCAACTGATGCATGCCTACGGCTGAAGTCAGAACTTAGCATATTTGAGTGTCTTGCCGTCCGCAGTCATTTAAATGTTAAAGGTCAGTCGCTGTGGAGACAGAAGTAAATCTAATATCGGAGCTAGGAGTGGTGGATCCTAAGAATTCTGCTTAGGATGGTTTAGGAATTAAGGATCATCATGGGTCGAAGCTAAGATCGGATCATATTATCACATCCATTAGCCCATATCTAGCCACTTACTCACATCTTCGGCTCAAGAAGGAAATATCCCTGCCAATACATGTCTCCTACTCCCGAGTTCGGTTTGAGCGAATGGAGTACTAGAGTCCTGATTGATCGAAGACACATTATCCTTTCCGTCAGAGTGGTGCATATGCTTCTTGGATAGACAGAATAGCCGATCCAAACTGTAATCATGACTAAAGGGTAGTCAGTAGAATTAGGAGAATGGCGCACCTTGTTTCCCACACATACCATTAATTGGCTGACTGACGCCTCTCTGCCATCAAAGGATCATGCTATGCATTGACTATCGGACAGTCAGACAGGATTCAGTATCCAAATGATTTTGATTTCTCATATTTAAAAAAGATGGTGGTCTTTCTGACTTTTTCTGAATGTTCTTAGACCTTTTTTCTCCTCTTCAGACTTTCCTTCATGCCTAGAGGGTTTTTCAACCGTCGGTTGTTTTCTTTCAGGCAGTCATTTTTATTTCTTAAAGAATCGCCATCTTCTTCCTTTTTATTACGTAACCGCAGGTTGATTTCCCTTCTCTCCCCTTTCTGCTTCTTTTGCATCTTTCTAGTTTAGTCACCTCTTACGTTTACAATGGCGGATTCCAGAAGCCATAGCAAAAATCGCTTCTCTGAATCATTTCCTTCTTCTGGAGGTGTTCCTATTAGTGGAGGTGAAGAACATGGCGCCATATCTTTTGCCCCAGGCTAGATTGAGTCTAAGTTGGGAGTAAAAGATTTGAATCTCATTTGTACTTGATATAGGATTCCAACTATCTTTGAATTAAAGTCTCCTAATCTCAGTGGTAGAGTAAGCAATTCTCCTCCTAACAGGAAAAGTTTGTATGAAGAAGTCTTTAAAGCTGGACTTAGGCTTCCTATTCATCCTTTTGTTGTCGAGATTTTTTATTTTTTCGATCTTCCTTTGTGTTCTATTATTCCAAACTCCTTCCGTTTTATCATCGATTTTTTGGTTCTTTGCTCTAAAGCTGGGGTCCAACCCTCTCTATCCCTTTTTCGATCTTTTTACATCGTGAAGTGGCGTATCAGAGATTGGTGGTACGTCTTCCCACCGAGAGGAGTCCCCGTGTTGATAAAGGGGGCTCCATCTTCGATATATAATTGAAAGATTTGATTCTTTTTTATTTTCGATCCTTTTGTAGAGGATTGAGAGTGTCCACACTGGGATCGATCGAGAGATTCTAACTTTCGGATCCCAAAGTTCAGAGATGAAAATTTAGAGTGCTCTACAACCTTGAGGGGATATAGGATTCTTCCACTACAAGAGTTGCTATTGGAGCAGTCTCTCTTTAATACTGGTGTCAGTCTGACCGATCCTAGAGGTGAGAAGATCTTCATTCCTCCTCTCGATACCTCTTTTTGTTGTCTTTCATTGACGTTAAACTTTTTTATGGCAGCGATGAAGCCCGAGGAGGTGAAAAAGTTGCTGAGGGGATCATCAAAAAGGATGGTACCTTCTTTGTCTGTCAGTGTTCAGAAAAAATCTAAAGCTTCAGACAAAGGTGATTAGAAGGCAGTTCCTTCATCTTTAACTCAAGAGGGAGTTATTTCGGTTCTCCCCCCCCCGAAGCCAGCTTTCAAAATCTATTATGCTCTCTGCCCCCTAAGTTGGCTTTGTTTTGGTAGAGTTAGATTCTGCTAAAGGACCGATGGATCAGGAATAGGGTTCGGGTCTGTCAACTATCAAGAGGGCTTTCAATAGTTGGAAGACTTCCCACCATGCTTTTAAGAGTATGCTCTTTGATGCTGGTCCGGAGGAGGCCGAAAAAGAAAGTACTATAAAGCAGCAAAGGCAGATAATCTCTGCTTTAGTGAAGGTGAGTTTGCTTCTATTTCTTCTCTCTCTCTCTCTCTCTCTTTTTTTCTCACTTCCTATCTTGTGAATGTAGGTGGGGCATTATGCAGCGACCATCATTACTAAAATGAGTGATGCGAAGAAAAACTGGCTGAAGCAAGCAAAAAATGCAAGTTTGCCGAAGCCGCAGAGGCCAAAGCCAAATCGAAGGCGAAAGCGGTGGAAGCTGAGGTTGCCCAGTTGAAGAACAAGTTAAAAGAAATTGAAGCCACATTGGCTTCAGAGAAGAAAGTGAGATTAGAAGCGCAAGCTAAGGCCATCGATGTTGAGAGAAAAGCTCAGAAACAAGTTGCCGAAGCAGGACATGCAGTCGTGGAAGCCTTCTGCATTTCCACCGAATATTTGGATGAGAAGTGTGTCTTCAGTCAAGATGCCTTTAACACCAATCTGGATATTTGCTACAAAAAGGTGGTGAAGTGCTTTTTGAATATGGATTGGAGCTTCCTGCAATACTAGGGAGAGGAGGAGGAAGATGTCGTCGGAGAGACTTCAATCATCAAGGTGAGCGAAGGACCGTCCGAAGCTACCACAGCTCCAAAAATTGTCCCTACACCCGTCTTCACTGATGTTGCACTGCCTTCACAAGCGTTGGAGCAACTGATCATGGTTACACCTAATCCACCATCGGTTGATCCTCATGTTGAGGTCGGACACAACTAAACTTTTATTTTATTTTATTTTTTTTTTGTAAGCCATGTAAAAATTGACTTTTGAAATTAATGAAAGGAGGAGTTTTACCCGTACTCTTAGACTTATCTGTGTGATGCTTTTCTCAATTGATTCGATGTGACTGTTGCAACCGTATGTTCACCTAATGTCAGGTTAAGTATCTTCCGACAGTCTTGCCTCTGAGAATTTGAATTGAAACTCTTGAAAGAGATGTATGTCAGGCTCAGCAAGATGCCGCCGAAGCCAAAGCAAAACTTCGAAAACTAAAAATGAATATTGAAGGGGTGGCAATGGAGAAGAAGATCTGCAAAAGCATCTGGAGGAGATGAACAGAAAATACTTCTCTGAAAAATATAAGTTGATCATGGAGCATGATGAGATTGCAAAGTCCATTAGGAATGCTAGTTGGAAAATGAGTGCAGAAAAAGCCCTTCTCAATGAGCAGCTTCAAGAAGCCTAAAATGAAATTATGAGATTGAAATATCACCTTGCTTCATGTAAGATCGGTGATGAAGCCAAGCAAGAAATTGATAAGCTCAAAGAAGAACTTTATTTGGCTAGGGGTAAGATAAGGGATCTTTATCGTTCATTGGATGCAAAGAGGTCAGTAGTTAGTGACATTCGGGGTAAACTTGTCACAGTTAGGAGAACGATAGTTGACCTCTTCGGAGCTCTTCATAAGGGTAGATCTACGTAACCGAATTCTGAATCCAGCTTGTGGAGAGGACGGCTGTGGCTGAACATGCTAAAGCTATTGTCAAATTATTAGAGGATCAGTTTGCTTCGACATTGCAAGATACAACCATCGTAATTGGTGATGTATCAGCTCAGGCGATGGATCAAAAATTGACTCTCATCTTTCCACTTCAGATCTAGGGAGAACATCGAGCGCTGAAGCTCCACCAGCCAAAGATTGAGTTTTCAGTCCATGTATTTTCTTCTTTTTTCTTTTTATAGTCATTTATCTTATAATTGTTGTAAGAAATTCACTGATAAAGAATAAAATTTGAAGCTTTAGCATTGCGTAGATCTGTTATCTCGCAAATTGGACTTATGGTTGGGATGAATGGTTTTCACATTAGGATGGCTCGCCATGATATCCGTAGAGCAGTCATTTCTTTAGGTTCAACTTTGTACCTTGCCGAAGTTAATGGCTTGAGGGTCCTCTTGGGTTAGCCTTCTAAAAGTTTTTTTAGGTTGACCTTCGCTTCTTAACCAATCGAAGTCTTCATGGGCGTTGGCTTTACTGAAAAGCAAGGATGGCCTATGGGGGTCCATGTAGGTTAGCCCCTACTTTCCAAACTGACAAGGCTTTTGTGAGCGTTAACCCACTGAAAGGCAAGTTCGGCCCTTTTAGGGTCCTTATAGGTTAACACTACTTTGTTCTGATTATTAAGATTTTCAAGGATGTTGACCCACTGAAGAGCAACTTTGGCCTTCAGGGGTCCTCAAAGGTTAGCCCCTGCCTCTTAGTAATGGAGGTTGTTGCCATTTGCTGGGAGGAGGATCATCACGATCAACACTGAGAAAGTTCAAGGGTCTCAATCAGTTATCGTTGGTCAATAAGCCTACCCTTCAGGATTCTAAACTATTGAAATTTATATCCCAAAGTCAATCGTCAGTTCATTGATGATTGTACTCATATTTATATATTATATATAAATTTTTAGTAATAAATATTATTCAATATTTTGATCATATTTTGTCCATCTTCTTGGAACTCCTGTGTAGTGATGAGGTCTTTAGGACTATATTTAATCGATAAAAGAAGATTTATCATTTAGTCTTTAAACGTGCTCGCGACCACATGATATGCTATTAATAGGATGATAGTGATATCAAGTGTAGGTCGTTATGTGCCATATGGATTGATTGTCCTCTTAATCAAGAAGTATGAAAATACTAGTATGGCATACAGATGCAATATAGGAGTACATTCGCATTGAACGTAACCAATTATGGAGCACTTTGCTGTCAAGAGTAGTTGGTGAAGGGTATGGGTATAAGTGTCCCTCTGACCTAAGATCATTACGGTAACTTATAAACAACTCACTATATTTTGACGTCGGACTATCTGAATTTTTAATTCAGCGATGAAAGATTTTTGGGTGTAGTTAAATACTTATCAAGTCGGTGCATAAGTCAAGATGGGATTCATCCCTCTGAATAAATAAGAGTTAATGCATCAGTGTATTTTAATTTAATAAAATCTTAGCCAGAGTAATCTATGTGATGGATTTGAAAGGTTGAAATATAATATGGTTGACTATTCTAGAATTGATAATTAAACCCTAGGTCATCTTGTGCATTAAGATCAAAAGGATGAATTATACAGTAACCATACGCTAGTAGGTTCTTGAATATTGCTTTACAATCATTCAGCCTATCCAGATATCGAATCTCATTGCTAAATGGTTACATCGATTCGTATAAAAATTTATTTCTGTGCTACTGACTTAGGTTCGAACCTATGGGGTCACATATATTAGAAGTTTCGATCTGATCACATGGCTAATATGGTGAAGAGTCTCACTGAATTGAGACTCTGATGAAGAGTCTCAATGGACTAGGAGTCTATCATTAATGAAGGATTAATTAGTAATTAGATTGCTAATTAGCTCAATTTGATTAAGCAATGAGGTTCGGATCTAGTCTAATTGAATTAGATTCAGTTTGATTTGTATTGGATTTGATTAGATCAAGTCTAATTATAAGTGATACTAGTTCTTAATTTGATCAAGACTTGAGTTTAGTTAATTCCTAATTGGATTAAAAATTTATTGAGGAGATTGTGTTCCTAATTAGATTAGGTTCCTTTCTCTCATTGGGTCTAAACCAAATCTGATTTGGATTGGAATCAAATAAGAAACTCAAGAGTCCCAACCACCTAAGATTCTCTCCCTTGCGCATGCCCTAGGACCCACGCCATTCTTTACACGCAAAAGGAGTTTTGCATGAGAAATTTTTGGATTGAGAAAGGAGGGCACAGAGAGGGGTGGCCGATACTCATGATGAGTCATGAACTTTATCTCCTTCCTTATTTGAGTTTGATTCAAATCATAGATAAGAAGATAAGAAGAAAATCATGGAAAAGTTTTGGTGGCACCAAAATCTCTTTCCTTATTCAAGTTAAGAGATTGGTTGGCATGAGAAAGATTTGATTTCTTTCTCACGCCATTACAAAATTAGTGTTGGAATTTTTGGATGCTATATCTTTTATGGCGTGAAGGGTGTTGGCGCCTCCTCTTAACCTTAATCCCTAGCCCACCTATAAAAAGGATCTAATAGTTGGACGCTCAAAATAATAAGAGTGATTTTCAAGAAAAGAGAAAATAATTTTCTCTAGTCTTTCCTCCTTCTCTAGTTCTTCTCCCTCTCTAGAGTATCTAAGAGATTTAAAGAAGAAGAAAAAAATTAGCCATCAAAGATCTTCGCGAACTAGCGCTCTCGAGGAGATTAATCCATAATCAATTTTCGTGTGGACGATCCATAGAGGCTAGACATCTTGTATAGCTGCGAGCAATGTGAAGGAGCTCTAATCCACGTGATTCAATTATGGAGATCAGCAACCCATGTTCTGATAATAAATTTTGAACTCGTTAGATCAGATTTGATCAGATCTAATAGTTAGATCTGATCTAAAGCTTCGATATGATCGATGCAGATTTTATTATTTTCAGATCTTAATCATATATTTAATCATATCATAGATCTTGGCAAGATAGTTTGGATTAGATCTTGTACATGTAATGTAGATTAAATCATTTAATCTATCATATTCTATTACAAAATTTTTAAAATTACATGCATAGAACTGTCTAGTTTTTCTTCAATTGGTATCAGAGCCTCATTCAATATGATATGACGTTATATGTATTTAGATCTGATTTTATGTTGTTTAGATTAGATCTAAATAATTTTTATTTTTAAGTTTGATGTTTGATCAGTTCTGTATATATTAAATTAGATGATCTGAGTAGCAAGATACTCAGATTAGGTAATCGTCAGGCCATTCGATCATATAAATAAGTAGGATTACATGACTCTCTCCTTTCATTCAATGGGATGCTCTTATGGCGTGTAAGGGTATCATTGTGAGGTCCCATGAAGAAGAATGCGAAAGAAAGAACTTACTTTTCTATAAAATCTTAGATCTTGAAATCTTAAGATTTATTATATGTGATACAAATTGTAAGAAAAGTAATAATACCTGATCTTAATGATTAAAATTATTTTAATAAGATTTGAGATCATAAAAGGTTTAGGTGTGATCTAAAAAGTTTTATGATTTAATTTGATTATGGTTTATGCAAAATTAATCTGATCTAAAAGAAAAATTTTTTGAAATTTCTATTGCTGGCAAGCCTGTTCGAGCAAACTTAAATTTGATTTGAGCCGACTCGAAGCCTTGCCGAGCCATCTCGAGTCCAGGGTGACTCGACTCAATATTTTGGTTAAAATTATTTTACATAAAATTTATGTAAAGATGTTTATATGTGAAATGGTTTTAAAACATAACCTAAATCTATATTGATGCTCAACTTAATTAAGAATTAAGTGTTGAATCAATTAGATCTAGAATTACGATTTAAGATCTAATAACATTGCATAAAATATGAGAGTATGGGTTAATTCAAATCAGGTCCTTTTAATTAGGTTAGACCTAAGGTTAGAATCAAAAAGTTAATGGATCATGTAGAGAAATTGACTAAATCTAAGAAAAAATTGAGTTAGATTAAATCAGATTTTCTCTAAATACCAATACAATAGTTGTAGTTGGTCAAATCCATATCTTTGATTAAATCAAATGGATCTTGATTGAGGCTCAGTGGTCGAGCTCGAATCATTAGACTGGTCAAATCAAGATTAATTAACCAATTAGTATCTAAGATAAATTTAGCATTTTGATTGATGGTTTTTAATTGGGAGTGGCTTATTTGACCATTTCGATGGTGTCTAAGGCAAGCTTAGCATACCCTCTATTTGATCTCACTTATTTGGCTAACTTGATGGATTATATTTTGAATAGACCGCTAAGTGATTCGAGTTAACCCATATCACTAAGATTGATCAGTGTGACTGATCTAGGTGCCCTTCAACCAGTCACTAGTCTAATTCAATGACTTGGTGAAGTCAATGAGAGGATTGTGGTTAACTGATTGATCTCTTCTCTTTTTTTAATTCATCGATGAATTCTCTAAATTGTTAGGACCCTAAACTGAGATAGTTATGGTGATAACTAGATCATAGCCTCCTATTAAGTTGGGTGATAATGGGTCAATTAGTTTGATAATTATTGAAGGTCCAAAGGCCTGGTGCTCATCTGCTATTGAAATTATCATTCATAATATAATGACTCGATCGAGTCTCTCTAGCAAGTGGTCAGATTGGCCGATCAAAGTTAGATATGATCATTTGATAGTTAGATTCCTGAGTATGATCATATTAATGGTTGGACCTAATCAAGGCTTGCAGAGAATATCAGAGTCAACTGAAAAGTTTTTTAGGGCAAAATCAATTACTAAAAATTATTTGATGAAATAATTGGTTAAGAACCTATCCATAAATGCACGTGGGTGGGTCGATCAAAGTCGGACTTATATGTAGTCTATGTGGATTCTAGTATCCACTAAGAAATTATGATAATTTCTTGAATTGGAGGTAGAGGCTATCAATTTATATAAAATAATGGGAGAACTTTTAGACTAAAGTTCATGTCTTTAGGCTTAATCAATTCATATACTAATTAGATTTTGATTTTTTTTTGCACAGTCATGGTCACCAACTTGTCGCTCTGATCACTATTAGACGGTGAAAAATTACTGGGATCTAATTTCGATAGTTGGTATCGAAAATTGAAAATAGTCATGGAGTATGAGTGGATTTTATACGTATTTACAGATCTAGCACCTCAGGAGCCCGTTTAGAATGCTTGCAGTGTGGTTCGAGATACTTATCTGAAGTGGCTCAATGATCGCATCACGGTGCATTGTATCATGCAAGCAGCCATGAACGATGAGTTCAGTTGCAAATTCGAGGAAGCTTAGCTAGAAGACATGCTCAAGGTGTTGAATAAGTCTTTTGGCATTTCTGATGATGTCGAACGGTATAAGATCAGTTATGTTATTTTTAATATTCGAATGAGGGAGGAAGCATCAGTCACCGATCATGTATTGTACATGATCGAACAGATCGAGTGTTTAAGCAAATTCAATTTTTTCTTGCAGAATAGTTTGAAAAAGATACGATCCTAAATTTTCTACCGAAATTCTATTCATCATTTCTCAGTCATTACCGAATGACGAAGTCTGTAGTAAACTACCATGGTCTGTTAGGATTGCTGTAGACTTTTAAGAAGGATTATCAGCTCTACAAAGAGACGGTGAATATAGTGAGAGAATCTTCTTCGAATGAATATCATCTCTTTAAGAAAGAAAAAATAAAGAATAAAAAGGTACAAAGTGCTAGGAGTCAAATCCAGAAGCCCAAGTCCAAGTCCGATCAAATTCAGGTGGAGTACTTCTACTATAAAAAACAGGATCGTTGAAAGAGAAACTGTCCTCAATACATAGCATCTCTTGACCCGAACAGGTCAAAGAAGAAGAAGCAATCGATTGCTAGGCAAGATAATTATATGATAACATCTTATAATTTTTCAGTTTCTGATATAATGACCTGGGTATTAGATATTGGTAGTCCTATTAATATTTGTAATTCATTGCATGAACTTTAGATCAGTAGAAGATTTCGAGACGGTGAGAGATTCTTGAACATTAGAGATGAAAGATTAGTTTCAGTTCTAACTTTAAGAATTATTAAGCTGGTATTCAATTTTTATTCTATTGTTCTTAGTGATTCTCATTTTTGTTCTAGTTTCTTATTGAATGTAATTTCTGTAGGCTTTTTAGTCAAAAAAAATTATAAGATTTCAATAAAATTTTTTTTTGTGATATCATTTTGAATGGTGTTACTGTGCTGCATGGATAATTGAGCAGTAGTATTTATGTTATATTATGGCCTAGTATAATATACATATCAAATAAACACCCTCAGATAGATAATATCCTGGATGCCTATCTTTGGCATTGTAGGCTGGGTCATATTAACAAGAACAGAATGAACAAATTAGCTCAAGAGAAAATCTTTGAAGATAATGATTATGAATCATTGCCTATCTGTGAGTCTTGTCTACTTGAAAAGATAATCAAGTCATCTTTTACTGAAAAAGATGAACGAGCTATTGATATTCTGGATCTTGTACATACTAATGTATGTGGACCCATAAGCACTAATGTTAGAGGATGATATTACTATTTCATTACGTTCACAGACGATCTATATAGGTATGGATACGTCTACTTGATGAAATACAAGTCTGAATCATTTGAAATATTTAAATAATTTCATAGTGAGGTAGAGAAATAAATTGTAAAGAGTATTAAAACTCTTCGATCTGATCAAGGAGGTAAATACCTTTTTGGTGAGTATCTGACATATCTAAAAGAGAATGAGATTCTCTCATAGTGGACACCTCTTGGAACGCCACACCACAATGATATGTTGAAAAGGAGAAATCGAACCCTGTTGAACATGATTTGGTCCATGATAGACTTTTTTAATCTACCGATCTCCTTTTGGAAATATACACTCGAGTCGACTTGTTATATATTTAACAGGATTTTGAATAAATTTGTGAGTTAAATACCATATGAGATGTGGATGGGGCGTAAACCAGTGCTCTCTCACCTAAGGGTTTGGTGGTGTCCAGCTTATGTCAAATATTTAAAAATAGATAGGTTTGAAGCTAGGTCTGACAAGTATATTTTCATAGGATATCTGAAAGAAACTAAGGAGTATTATTTCTATCTTGCTGATGAACAAAAGGGGTTTGGTGGTGTCCAGCTTATGTCAATTATTTAAAAATAGATAGGTTTGGAGCTAGGTCTGACAAGTATATTTTTATAGGATATCTGAAAGAAACTAAGGAGTATTATTTCTATCTTGCTGATGAACAAAAGGTGTTCATCAGCCTTAGGACAGTCTTTTTGGAAAAATTTTTTTTTGAAAAAGGAATTAATGCTTCTAAGATTGAACTTGATTAAGTTCAATAGGTAGAACAGACACAATCTAATAAATCCATAGAATCAGATTTGATAGGATCAAACTTGGATCTTGTTGTAGAGGCACTATTAAGGAGTTTGATAGAGTATCGCATCAATCGGACAGATACTATGATTTCTTGATCTGAATCGGAGATTTTGTTGAACTCAATGAGAATAATGAGGATCCGATCACCTTTATGGATGTAATGCAGAGGTCCGACTTTGATAAATAATTTGAAAACATAAAGTCTGAAATGAAGTCCATGAAGATCAATGATGTGTGGATATTTATTGACCCATCTGAAGGGGTTAAACCCATAGGATATAAGTGGATCTTCAAAAGGAAGAGGAGCACAAACAGAAAGATAGAGATCTATAAAGCCCATCTGATTGTCAAGGGTTATTATCAGCATTATGGTTTTAACTATAACAAGATATATTATTTTTATGACAGTGCTCAAATCCATTCGAATTATGCTTGTGATAGTAGCACATATGGACTATAAAATCTGACAAATGGATATGAAAATAATTTTTTTAAATAGAAAATTAAAAAAAAAGGTGTATATAATACAGTCTGAAGGTTTCACATCCATAGATGAGTCTAAGATGTGCAAGCTTCAGAGATCCATCTATGGATTGAAGTAGGCATCTCGAAATTAAAATATGCATTTTGATAAGGTGATCAGAATGTATGGCTTCGATAGGAATGGAGAAGAACCCTACATTTACAAATGGATTAACAATTCTATGGTTGTATTTTCTATTCTATATGTGGATGATATTTTTTTAATTGGAAATAACGTCTTTGTATTACAGGCAATAAAGGTTTGGTTATTGTCTTAGTTCTCTATGAAAAACTTGAAAAAAATGTCCTATATCTTAGAGATGAAGATCCATAGAGATAGATCGAAGAGGATATTCGGATTGTCTCAGTCCACGTACATAGATACTATGTTGAAATGGTTTAGCATAGAGAATTCAAAGAAAGGCTATTTGCCAATAGGCCATGAAATTTCTCTCTGAAAGGAGGATTGTCCGATAACTCCTCAAGAAAAAAAATGTATGAATAGGATTCTATATGCTTCGACCGTGAATTTTATAATATACATCATGACATGTATGAGATCAGACATGGTATACTCACTAGAGGTAGTGAGCAGATACCAGTCTAATCTAGGAAAAAATTACTGAAAGATCTAAAGACCATCCTTAAGTATTTGAGAAATACTAAGCATCAGTGGCTCATTTATGAAAAATCTGATTTGAAACTAGTAGAGTTCATCGACTCCAGCTTTCAGTCAGACCATGATGAGAGTAAGAGTGTATCGAGATACATGTTTATCATGAATAGTGGAGCAATCTGCTGAAAAAGTTTCAAGCAGCACACCATAGCCGACTCTATTTGCAAGACAGAGTATATCGCGACATCTGATGCTGCGAAGGAAGCTGTGTGGTTGCAGAAGTTCATCGACAAGCTCGGAGTGGTACCTTCTATTGATGGTCCTGTCTTGTTGTACTGCGACAGCATTGGAGCCATATCTCAAGCCAAGGAGTTGAAGTTCCATCAGTTGAAGTTTCATCAGTTGAAGTTCCATCAGCGCACCAAGCATATTCTACGTCGGTACTACCTTATCTGAAAGATTGTGGATCAAGATGACGTTGACCTTCAGAAGATCGATGAAAAAAAAAAATTTGATCGATCTATTTACTAAAGCCCACAAAGTTAAGGAGTTTGATGATCATAAGTCGAAGATGGGTATACGATATTGTACCGATTGACTTTAGTTCAAGTGAGAGTTGTTGAAAATTGTATCCCAAAATCAATCGACAGTCTGTTGATGGTTGTACTCATATTCATATATTATATATAAATTTTTATTAATAAATATTATTTGGCCTTTTTATCATATTTTGTCCATCTTCTTTGAACTCCTGTATAGTGATGAAATTCTTAGGACCATATTTAATCGATAAAGAAAGATTTATCGTTTAGTCCTTAAACGTGTTCGTGACTAAATGATATGCTATTAATAGGACGATAGCGGTATCAAGTGTAGATCATTGTGTGCCATATGGATTGGTTGTCCTCTTAATCAAAGAGCGTGGAGATACTGGTATGATATGCAGGTGGAATGTAAGAGTACATTCATACCGAATGTGATCAATTTTGGAATATTTTACTGTCAAGAGTAGCTCGCGAAAGGTATGGATATAAGTATCCCTTCGATCTGAAATCATCATGATGACTTATAAGCAACTTATTATACTTTGATGTCAGACTATCTGATTTTTTAATTCAGTAATGAAAGATTTCTAAGTGCAGTCAAGTACTTGTCAAGTCGATGCATGAGTCAAGATGGGATTGATCCCTCCAAATAAATAGGAGTTAATGCATCAGTGTATTTCAATTTAGTAAAATCTTGATCAGGATAATCTATGTGATAGATTTAAAAGGTTGAAATATAATATGATTGACTATTCTAGAGTTGATAGTTAAATCTTAAGTCACCTTGAGCATTAGGATCAAAGGAATGAATTATACGGTAACCATACGTCAGTAGATATTTGAATATTGCTTTACAATCATTCAGCCTATCCACATATCAGATCCCATTTCTTGATGGTTACATCGATTAGTATAAAAATTTATTCCTGTGCTATCAGCTTAGGTTCGAACCTATGAGGTCACATATATTAGAAGTTTCGATCTGATCAGATGACTGATTTGATGAAGAGTCCCACTGGATTGAGACTCTGATGAAGAGTCCCACTGGATTAGGACTCTATCATTAATGGAGGATTAATTAGCAATTAGATTGCTAATTGACTCTATTTGATTGAGCAATGAGGTTCGGATTAAGTCTAATTAAATTGGATTCAGTTTGACTTGAATTGGATTTGATTAGATCAAGTCTAATTACAAGAGAAACTAGTTCTTGATTTGATCAGGACTTGAATTCAATTAATTTCTAATTGAATTAGAAATTTATTAAAAAGATTGTGTTCCTAATTAGATTAGGTTCTTTTCTCTCATTGGGTCCAAACCAAATCAGATTTGAATTGGAATCAAATAAGAAACTCAAGAGTCCCAACCACCGGGGATTCTCTCCCTTGCACATGCCCTAAGACCCACGTCATTCTTTACATGCAAAAGGAGTTTTGTGTGAGGAATTTTTGGCATGAGAAAGGAAGGCGCAGAGAGGGGTGGCTGGCACTCATGATGAGTTATGAACCTTATCTCCTTCTTTATTTGAATTTGATTCAAATCATAGATAAGAAGATAAGAAGGAAATAAATTCGATTTCATGGGAAAGTTTTGGTGGCACAAAAAATTCTTTTCTTATTCACGTTAAGAGATTGGTTGACGTGAGAAAGATTTGATTTATTTCTCACGCCATCATAAAATCTGCATTAGAATTTTTGGATGCCATATCTTTTATGGCATGAAGGTGTTGGCGCCTCCTCTTAACCCTAATCCCTAGCCCATCTATAAAAGAGATCCAATAGTTGGACACCCAAGATAATAAGTGATTTTCAAAAAAAAAAAGTTTTCTCTAGCCTCTTCTCCTTTTTTAGTTCTTCTTCCTCTCTAGAGTGCCTAAGAGATTCAAAGAAGAAAAAAAAATCAATCATTAAAGATCTTTGCGAGCTAGCACTCTCGAGGAGATTGATCAACAATCGATCTTCGTGTGGACAATCTATAAAGACCGAACATTTTGTGCGACTGCAAGCAATCTGAAGGAGCTCTAATCCACAAGATTCAATTACAGAGATCAGCAATCCATGCTCTAGTAATGAGTTCTAAACTTGTTAGATCAAATTTGATCTAATGGTTAGATCTGATCTAGAGTATCAATATGATCAATGTAAATTTTATTATTTTTATATTTTAATCATATATTTAATCATATCATAGATCTTGATAAGGTAGTTTAGATTAGATCTTATGCATATAATGTAGATTAAATCATTTAATCTATCATATTTCACTCCAAAATTTTTAAAATTATATGCATAGAACGGCCTAGTTTTCCTTCATAAACATCTACTGAGGATGCATCTTGGGGCTCCACTTGCCATAATGGCCAGCAAAATTTTCCAAGGGAATTGATCGACGGTTTCCTTCAGGCCACTTTCCAGTTGCCACATGGTGAACTAGGATGGCTTTCGAGGCCCTCCACCGACTCCGCTTTGATAAAAAGAAGGCACAGTAAATGGCGGTGATGGTTGTTGTTTCGAAACGTAACACATGGTGGAGCTGGATTGGTCCTCGTATGGGTACACTTACGCTTGGGTTTTCTATAAATTACTCCTTCTTGCCACTGGTGCACCCATAAACTCCTCCAATCTTCTTGCTCTTTCTTCTTGTCTCTTTGTGGCCATGGAACCCGATCATCGATAGATTAAGGAGGCTACAAAAAAGGAGGCAGAGTTCCTCTGAGGGAAGGGCTCCACCAAGAGGGTGAAGACGGCACCCAACATGCCTCCTTTAAGGACTCCTAGTGTGGGCTCTTCTACCAGTGGGATGCTCCACCTAGGGACCACTGAGGAGGCCTTCATAGAAGGCCACCTCCACTGCATTGCTGAGTCCAAGGCCTCAAAGGCCTTCAAGAGGGAGCTTCTCGATGCCTCCATGGCCAGGTTTGTGCACGATTTTGAAAACGACAAAGCCTACATTAAGCACCTGATGTCGCAACTGGACCTGCACCCCCTTCATCCTGAGAATAGTGATGAGGAGGTTAGGATGTTTTCTTTGGATGAGGATTAAACCTTTCTTGTCCTGGATCTTGGTCTTGATGCGGCCAAAGAATCAAGGTTTTGAAGGGATCCCTGTTCTTTTTTTCTTTTTTGTGTTTCTACTTTTATCTCTCTATTTACTTTCTTTTTGTAAGTATTTGCAGTAATGAAAAAGTGGACTTTTATGTGTACCTTCTTTGTTCTTTTCATTTCCTCTTGAAAATCTTCTTTTTTATTAATTGCCTTTGTAGTATGTTAGTCAGTTAGTTCTCAAAGGGAATTCATCTCATCAAAATAATATCAAAAGATGACAATATTTTAAAAAAAATATAATATTCAGTAGAAATAATAGCATCATCGATAGTACATTCATAAATTTTTAAAATTTCATGGTTGAGGTAGAAGTATCCCATCCAATTGCTTGAGGTGATAAGTTTCTGATCGGATTACTTCAACCACCTGATTAGGGCCTTCCCAGTTGAGACTTAATTTTTCACACTATGGGTTGAGAGACTTCAGCTTGCTATAGGACCATGTCTCCAACTTTGAATTCTTTACCTCAAATATGGAAATTGTAGTACCATGCCACATTCTATCGACAGGCCACCATTCATACTCTCACCTTCTCATGGATTTCCTCAAGTAGATCTAAATTTGCATAAAGCTTTTCTACATTGCTTGGGTCATTATAATTTTCAACCCAATGTGAGGAAAGTCCGATCTCTATAGGGATGACATCTTTGGATCCAAAGGAAAGGTTGAAAGGAGTTTCCTCCGTCGAAGTTCTTTGGGTGGTTCGATAGATCCATAAATATTATACAGCTCATCAATCCAAGCTCTTTTTGCTCGGCCGATCCTAGCTTTCAGCCCATGCAGGATGGTTCTGTCGGTGACTTTGGCTTCGCCATTGGTTTGGAGATGACCTATCGCGATAAAGTACAGAAAGATACCACGATCTTGATAGAACTCAGTAAACCTCAAACCTGTGAATTGGCGATCGTTGTTTGTAATAATCATCCGAAGGAGATCGAATCTATAAATAATAGACTTCCAAATAAAGTCTATCACTTTGGCTTCGATAATCTTGGCAAGGGGTTCAGCTTCCATCCATTTAGTAAAATAGTCAAGTGCGGCTAGCAAGAGTTTTCTTTGGCCTGATGCTAATGGAAAAAGACCTAAGATGTTCATTCTCCATTGAGCGAACAGCCAAAGAGCGACAATCGGAGTGAGCGGCATGGATGGTTGATGCTGAATGTTAGCATTCTATTGACATCGATCGCATCGTCGGACGAAGTCGACTACTTAATCTTGTATTTTGGGTCAGTAATATCCTTGTCGAAGTAGTTTGTATGCTAGAGATTTGCCAGCCAGATGATTGCCACACATTCCTTCATGCACTTCTCGAAGAGCATATTCAGCTTCGGAAGGATGAAGACAACTTAAGAGCGACAAAGAGAAGAATCATTTGTAGAGTCTTCCATTATAGAAGATATAGTGCGAGGCTTGAAATTTGATCTTTCTGGCTTCTTTTGAATCTGCAGATAGCACTTTGTCCTTTAGGAAGTGAATAAAAGGATCCATCTAATAAGGTTCGTCAACAACTTGTAGGACTTGGATCGGATCTTCTATATTTGACCTTTTCAGAACTTTAAAAATTATTGTCGTGAAAGGTCACCTGGTGCAAGGGTTGCTAACTTTGAAAGCAGTCAGCCTTTAAATTTTCAACCCGAGGTACTTGTTGAATGTCAAAGTCAGAAAATTCTGATATCAGATCCTTCACCTTCTATAGATATTTTCTTATATTTTTCTCTCGGGCTTTGAAGTCTTCTTTCACTTATTCTGCTATCAATTAGGAATCTGTGCAGATCTTCAATTTTGACACTCCAAGTTGCTTGGCGATCCTTAGACTTGTCAGAAGTGCTTCATATTCCATTTCATTATTCATTGCTGGAAAGCTAAACCTCAGGGCATATTTTGCAATGGATCCTCTGGGTCCAAGCAGTAATAACCTAGCTCCTGATCCAGTGGCATTTGATGAACCATCTATATATATCACCCAGGAATTTCTCAATTCTAATGACTCCAATTCTTCTCTATATCTCCCTAAATGGGTTCAGGCATCTCCTGATCATCTAGGATAGTGCATTCTATAATGAAGTTTGTCAGGATCTGAGCTTTGATGGAAGGCTGAGGTCGGAATTGAATTTCAAATTCTACAAGGTTAATGGACCATTTCGCCAATTATCCAAAAGTGTTGGGATGATGCAGAATAGTTTTGAGTGGTTGGTCTGTCAATACTATAATTGGTTGTGCATAAAAATATGATCGAAATCTTCTGGCTATAACAATGAGCATGAAGATCAGCTTCTCTAACTTTGTGTATATAGTCTTTGCATCATGCAGGACTCGACTGATATAGTAAATTGACCTCTGAATATTATCCTGCTCATGAATCAGCACAGCGCTTATTGCCGCTGGAGATACCATCATGTACAAATAAAGCTCCTCATCGATGTTTAGCTTGCTAAAGAGTGGTGCAGAACTTAGATACTACTTTACTTCTTCAAAGACACGCTAGCACTCCTCGATCCATTGAAAATTCTTTGGCTGCTTCAATGTCTAGAAAAATGGAAAGCAGCATTCAGCCGATCTTGAGACAAATCTATTTTGGACCACCACTCGACCGGTGAGGCACTGAACTTTCTTTATACTTCTTGATAGACTCATTTCTAATACAGCTCGAATCTTCTCTTGATTTGCTTCTATTCTTCGATCGGATACCATGAAGCGCAAGAATTTTTTTGATGTCACTCCAAATGCATACTTTATTAGATTTAGCTTCATTCTATACTTTTTTAATGCTGTGAAGGTCTCATCAAGATCCTTAATATTGGTCCAGTAAAATGTGCCATACAAGCCAATTGCATTGGCGATGCAATGGAATTTTTCTGTGTTATCTTTCTGCTCATTTACATAACATTGGTTATTTTATTTGTAAGATATTGTGTTTTATCATTTGCTGCATCATATATTATTTATGATTATGATGAACCCCATAGATTAGGATAATAATTTTAGGATCATGATGAGATCATGCCAATGAGATCTAAAATCTTGATAGTCTCAGTCTAAAATATTCTCAGTCATTGGATCATTGAGTTGGAGATCAATGATGTTGGTAAGACTAGTACATCATATGTATGCTCGATAGAGAGGGTAATTGATCTCACAATCATTTACATGGTGATACTAACACAAGAATGTAGGTGCTCATTAGAGATTGAGTTCACTGAACTGATCCACAGAGAGAATATCTGATGGAGTCTTACAGCATATCGACAGATGGTTCTCCAATAAGAGTAGTACAAGTGATCTTTTGATCTGAGATCACCATGACACCTTGTGTATATGGATCCTTATTTTGATTCATTTCCCAACATACCACTTTGAGATGTGTGTGGGATATTTTGAATTTGGTGAAGTATGCATAGAGATTGTGAGTGGTCAATAAGGCATTGATCACTCCTTGTAAGAGAAGAGAACATCCTATGTGATCTTATAGGATAATGACTTAGAGAGTCTCTGATCAGAGCAGGGATCAATAGTAGAAAAGATTTCTACTAGTTCATCAACTGAGTCATCATCATCAAATCGAGATACATATCGATAGATATTTGGGCTTGATATGATTCCATACCCATGATCTATTTGGAATATTGATCGAATGATTGAATTATACGGTAATTAATCATAGAAGGATATTTTTGATATTTTCATCAAATTTTATGTCTTTTGGATAGTCATGACATATTGCTAGACGTCAAGCTTGACTTGTGGACTTGCTAGAATTAAAAAAGTTTAATTCATGAATTAATTAGAAGGTAATCTGATTAATTAATGCATTTGGGCTGACCTAATCGGATTAGGTCATGAGCTTGAGTCCACTGCTAGCTAGATATGGAACCCAATGGGTCATACAATAGGAATTTGATCTTGATCTAATCTGATTGGATTTATTATAAATCCTATGGGTTAATTAAATTGCTAGCACAAAGATTAACTCAAGTTTCCAGTTGAATTTGGTGCAAAAAATTTTGTGCGAACCCTAAGCCTGAAGCCTTGACCTAATGGGATTAGGTTCAAACATTTGATTTTCTGGTTTGGTTAACCAATCCACTTGAAAGTATTTTATTTGGAATCCACCTCCTCCACGCCATATTACCATACAAAATAAATAAGGGCATCTCATTTTAATGTGCATCCAGAAAGAGGAGTCCTTTTGGAGCACTCCTTTTAATTTTCTTTTAAAAATTCCCACGAGTTGCTTTGTTCCATGAGCCATCAAATGGTCTTAGAAATTTGTGAGCACAGAAGAGGAGGAATCCTTCTTTGTTGAAGGAACTTACGCGCCATTTAATTTGGGATGCTATATTTATTTGTGCATGAGAGAAGGAAGAGTCCTTCTTATGCAAGTATCTTAACTACTTTCCATAATTCCTATTTATTCCACACAAAATCCTAAGGGGTGGTTGCATATGATGTTGCTTCGGGAGTTGTGTGCAGAAAGAGAGTCTTTTTGCTCATTAAACTCTTAACAGACTTCCTTAATTGGATTTATTTCATCGGTGAAACCAATGAGATGTGAATTATTGGCATCCCTTGGAGGCACCCTTTTATTCCTTATAATAGAAGGTGGTACATAGGATATTTTAAGCCCTTTTTTGCTGGTGGTTAGGCATGGGATAAGTGAGAGAAATGGGAGAGAAAAATGGAAAGAGACAAGAGCGAAAAATGGAAAGCCAGGATTGCTTGTCCTAGGATTTAGAAAATCCAATAGTTGGATTTCTAAATCACTCTTGGGTGGTGAGTTCTTATAAGGAAAAATTTCTAGCATGGCTCTGATAGAGGATTCGATGGTGTACAGGTGGTGGTGCTATTAGTTTCTTGAGAAAAAAATTAGCAGTGGGCTTGTGAAGTTGATTGCAGCACTACAAGTTAGAAAGGATCCTGATCTATCCTGTGTGGATCATCGTTGGAGGGCTTCTACTTTGGAGTCTTATGGAGATCACTCTTTTACCTGATCCTCATCTTCAAGAAGGTATAGTTCTTACGTTATTGCATGCTTGAGTTGTTTGATTGTAATCATCAAGAAGTTCCTAGGGTTTGTATTTCGATAATCTTATTTTAATTGTTAAAACTTATTTTCAAATAGTTAAATGCATGGTAAAATTTTTAAAAATTATATTCTGCTGCACCATAGAAACAGTGGTATCAGAGCCATCCTTGATTGATTCAATCAAATGGCATGTTATTGTTGTGATATGGATTTGATCAATTTCATGATACGTCAAAAGTTGATTTTTCAAGATGTTTAATTGATGTTTTGATGTATCTTTTGTTAAGAATAAATGTTATCAGTCCATGATCGAACCTTAGTATGAAATTTCATGGTCTTAATATTGGTGTGACAAGTTTAGGTTAGATCCTACTATTTGATTTTTTCATGGAATTGTAAGTCTTATACATGCGATGCGCAGAGCCTTGGAGTGATACATGTGATGTATATTGCTAAGATTTAGAGTTCTTGCATATGATGCATTCATCCAAAGTCCAAGGGTCGAGCACCATAGAACTGGGCATTCGTCATGGTGTGTCTTCCATCATGGTTGTTATCCTAGGTATGTGTGGGGTCGAAAAATTTGATTATAGAAGAGATGCTCCAGACATGGATTAGGATTTTTGTTGATGGATTTGGTTTCACTACAATTCATTGATCTAATATGATTAGGATTTATGATTGTAGATTAAATCAGATTCATAATTTTAATTTGATTAGAAATTATATTTAATTAAGGTTGATTAAATTGTCATTGATCTAATTTGATTAAGGCTTGAGCCATGGTTGATCGGATCTTTGCTAACCTAATTGGATTAGGATCTGTTTAAGAATTGGTCAACTCAACTCAAAAGGATGACATATGGTTAACTTAAAATTAAAATTGGATCAAGAATTGAACCCAAATCAAAAATCCTAGATGGGTCCTGTGCCCATGTACTTAAATATCTTAAGTGACATGATCATAAATGATATCACAATTAGAATAACATGGGTAGTTTTTTTCATACTTTATATAATTGTTATAAAATACATGATGAAAGGTTATGGACTTGATACACCCATGTGATGGATGTATGGAATAAATATGTTTGCATTGGCTGATTGTATAGATGTATTTACAATAGTTGTAAAAGGGGCTGGTTGTCCTTGTTATATTATATTTTCAGCTATACCTTTATGTTTCTTCCTTTGTAATGTTTCCAACTATTGATTGGAACTTTTACATATTGATGTAAAAATTAAGTATAAAAAATTTTATCTAAAAAAAATAGATAAAAATTATTTCTTTCTATTTTTGAATATAGAAGGAAGATAGAGTATTCATAGAAATTTTCGTGCAGATGAAGATCGGACTGCCAAGTGATTGGAGAGCAGAAGTGCATATAGATTGACCATGAGATGGCTCAATCTTAATACACCTAGGGTTTGGCCCATATTCCATCTAGTGGCTCGAATGATTAGAAAAGTCCATAACCATTCAATTTCTTTTATTTGATCTTATATACTGATAGTTAAAATTAAATATAATTGCATGTGATACATTTGTATATGTTTTGGATGTGCATGAGATCTAAGTCTCTCATTTAAATTATATTAAGTCATAATGGCGAAGTGTTAAGAACACTACCTATGCCTTCTTTCATGCTAAGCCTGTATTATGTCAAGAACCATAGTAGGTTTGTTGTGCAACCACAAAGCTTGTTGTGGAGACTGATGTAATGCTATCTTGATGGATAATAATGCTAATGATATTTAGTTCATGTTAAATTAATAGAGTATGTTAAAAATTGTAGTGAGTTTGTTGTACTATCTATAAGGCTTGTTATAGAGATTGATGTAATGTTGACTTGATGATACTTATGACATATTGGGATACTGCTATCTTGTTGTACTCTCCATAAAGATAGTATTACTCAGATATGATCATATGGGAATGAAGGATAAGACTTAACTAAAACACTGTAGTTTGTTGTGTTATCCATAAGACTATAAGTGTTTTAGAGATAAAAGTTATGTTGAGTGTTGCATGAGATACAATTGGTAAAGAGTTATCTACTCTTGAACTTATAAAAATTTATTGTGCTATCCATAAGGCTTTTATGAGAGATTGGGATCTCAACCCCACTTAAAAATCTAACGACAAGGTTTCTTATTTTCCATACTAGAAGGCTATAGAATTCGCTAAATAAGTGGAAGACATGATTAGATAAAAGAACTCATCTAAATCATGTACGTCATCATAAGTAGTCTTTTTATATTATTGTTCTTATATATAAATACATCTACATCTTCACTATCACTGCATGGTATATTTGATACCTTTTTAAATTGATCGAACCCCATGGACTAGTTGAAAAATTTGAGAATAGTTCTCACTCAGGAGATAGTCTCCTATTCTCTTGATCCTGATTTGATCGAAATTAATGCTAAAAAGAAAAAAAAATTACATATGAGATATGATGGGATGACAGTATGACTGCCAAGTATATCCTAATTAACTTGATCATGTGATTAAGTCAATTAGGTTCTTTTCATGAATAGTGAGTTAAATTAAGATGTGATCCTGCAAATATTCTCTGATTTCTTCTATTTATGGATAGCATCTCTTAGGAAAAGAAGATGGAGAATGCCTCCGTCAAAAGTATCTAGTTTCATTGTAGCAATGATTGATAATGGAAAAAAAAATTGCAACAGTTATCTTGCAAGTGTGAAGTAGTAGCAGAGTGCAATAGTTGCATCTGCTAATGGTTTGTAAATAGTACAGACTAATTTATCATTGAGTGCTTCGGCCTTAGATTCTTAGGTATGAGATACCTTATGAAGATTCCATTTATGCAAGGTATTACAGAGACTATAAAGCTGAAGAAAGATGACTTCATGTCGTTTGGTGCTGGTGGATAGTCCATCCAGACTGAAGCTGAAGGAATCTTTTTGTAAGTGTTGCCTTCTGGCAAGACTTTGAAACTAATAGACTATTATTATAAGCCTAAAATTATTAAAAATATTATTTTAATTTTTTTTTATTATAACATAATTTTGAAATTAATGTAAAAGACAAAGATTGCTCTCCTTCTGAAAATTTTTATGACTATGAAAATAATGATCTCATATTTTGTCACTCAATGATGTTATCCTTCATATTGATGAGAATAAGAAAAGAATATCTGATGGTCATATATCTTTGGCACTGCCAATTTGATCATTTTTAGTGAGTCAAAGATAAACAAGTAATACAAAGAAGAGTTCTTTGATCTGTATGATTTTGAATCATATAGAACTTGTAAATCATATCTTATGAATAAAATGACCAAGATTTTATTTACTGAACATGAGAAAAAGGCGAGCGAGCTGTTAAGCCTTGTACATATGGATGTTCGAAGGCTAATAATACTCAATCCAGAGATGGACAACCCATATGAGATATGGTGTGTTCCTTAATATGTTTCACAAATCTTGTTATCTCATTCTAAGATATGTCCTAAAAATTACTACATATGTTTTGAATTAGGTATCATCAATATCTGTTACTAGCACTCCATATGAGATTTGGAAAAAGAAGAGGCAGGTTGTCTAGTTTATGTAAAAAGAGTTGATGTACATAAGTTTTGTACTAGATCAGATTAGTATAGATTTATAAATTATCCTAAGAGTAGTATGTGATACTAGTTCTACCACCCTACTGGATAAAAGATATTTTGACAGTAGGTATGCCACTTTTTTAAAAAAAAATATCCAAGGAGGAGTGGGAGGATAATTAAACTTGAGAAGTTCAAGACCTATGAACTGTCCTACAATAATCTGTGGAGTATCTATAAATTGATCCTCGATCAGATGTACCCACTGATGAGGCAAAACTATGGCACGCACCTCCTCTCCGAAGGTCAATCAGAGTGTATAATATACTATTCAGATATAGATTTGTCATTAAGAATGACAATACACCACACATCATTGAGAATGATGTTCCATGACTTATTCGAAAGTAGTCATAAGTAAGGACTCTGACAAATGGCTTGAAGCCATGAAATTCATGATGGACTTTCTGCATATCAACCAAGTATGGACTTTGGTTGAAGCACCTGTGGGTGTGACTCGATAGACTGCTAATAGATATGACCATGCAGATGTTACTTGGTATAGTTGCATACTGGCTAGAGAGTTTGCCTCTAGTGGGAGGGCAAATCCATTTATGGATTGAAGCAGACATTAAAGAGTTGGTACATCCATTTTTGATGAGATAGTCAAAATATTTAATTTTATCAAAATATGGATGGACCATGTGTATGCAAGAAGACAAGTTGGAGTTCTACTAACTTCTTGATTTTGTATGTAGATGACATACTGCATATAGGAAAGGTTATCTCGATGTTGCTCCCGGTCAAAAATATGCTTATCATAAAAAGTTTTTCATAAAAGACTTGAGTGAAGTATTCATTATATTTGGCTTAAAGATCTATGAGATAGATTTAAATGGATGCTAGACTTGTCCCAATCTAGATACATAGATTTTGTGTTGAAGGGGTTCAACATGGATGGGTGTAAAAGTATTTACTTATCTATATATATTATGTATCAAGCTTGATGTGGTTTATACCTTATGCATAACCATTGATTTTAGGCAGATCCAGGATAGGATCATTGAAAAACTGTGAAAAGCATTCTCAAGTACTTGAGAAGTACTAGAGGAGTAATGAATTGGAAGAGTTCTAAACAGCAAACTATGTTTGACTCAGTTAATTGCTGTTAGTGAAGATTGCTAAGAAAAGTCACCTGATGAAAGAGTTCATCACTTGTGGTCTTATCAGAAATTCATGCACATCCTAAGGCACTTTCACCTCATTCATGATGAGATCATAAAGTGAGTTGATATAAAGAACTACATAATGGATCAGTTCACTAAGTCTTGACACAGCAGCAGTGTGTTCACTACCTTGGTTACATGGATATCAGGTACAGAGGCGATTGGCTTTAGTGTAAGTGGAAGATAAAAAGAATGGTGCTCTACAAGCCAGTCATATGGGTGATGTGATGAAACTTTTCTATGTTATCTTCTTGCTCATTTGCATGACATTAGTTATTTTATTTGTGAAGTATTGTGTTTTGTCATTTGCTGCATCATATTTTATTTATAATTATAACGAACTCCATAGATTGGGCAATGATTTTAGGGTCATGATGAGATCATGCTAGTGAGACCTAAAATTTTGATAGTCTCAGTCTAAACTATTTTCAATCATTAGATCATCGAGTCGAGATCGATGATGTCGGTAAGATAATACATCCTATGTATGATCGATGGAGAGGGTAATTGATTTCACAATCACTCGTATAGTAATACTAATACAAGAATGTAGGTGCTCATTAAAAAATGAGTTCACTGAACTGATCTACAAGAAGGGTATCTGATGGAGCCTTACAGCATATCAACGATGGTTCCAATGGGAGTGGTGCAAGTGATCTTTTGATCTAAGATCACCATGGTACCTTGTATATGGATTCTTATTTTGATCCATTTTCTAGCATGTCACTTTAAGATATATGTGGGATGTTCTAGGTTTGGTGAAGTATGCATAGAGATTGTGAATGATCAATAAGAAATCGGTCACTCCTTGTAAGAGGAGAGAACATCCTATGTGATCTCATAGGATGATGACTCAGAGAGTCTCTAACCAGAGTAGGGATGAAATTTCTACTGATTCATCAATCGAGTCGTCATCATCAAATCGAGATACAAATGGATAGGTATTTGGGTTTGATATGATTCCATGTCTATGGTCTGTCAGGAATGTTGTGTGATCGAAGGATTAAATTACACGATAACTCACCACAGAAAGATAATTTTAATATTTTTATTAAATTTTATATCTTTTGGATAGTCATAACATATTACTAGACGTCAATCTTGACCTGTGGATTTGCTAAAATTAAAAAAATTAATTCATAAATTAATTAGAAGATCTTTTGATTAATTAATGCATTTGGACTGACCTAATCAGATTAGGTCATGAGCTTAAGTCTATTGCAGGCTAGATATGGAACCCAATGGGTCACACACAATAGATATTTGATCTTGATCAAATCTGATTGGATTTATTATAAATCCTATGGGTTAATTAAATTGCTAGCATATGGATTAACCCAAGTTTCTAATTGGATTTGGTGCAAAAGAGTTTGTGCTAATCCTAAGTTTGAAGTCTTGACCTAATGGGATTAGATTTAAACATTTGATTTTCTGGTTTGGTTAACCAATCTACTTGAAAGTGTTTCATATGGAATCCACCTCCTCCATGCCATATTACCATGCAAAATAAATAGGGGCATCCCATATTAATGTGCATCCAGAAGGACTCCTCCTTTTGGAGCACTCCTCTTAATTTTCTTTTAAATTCCCACATGTTGCTTTGTTCTATGGGCCATCAGATGGTTTTGAAAAATTATGAGCACAGAAGAGGAGGAATCTTTCTTTGTGAAGGAACTTACATGCCATTTAATTTGGGATGCTATATTTATTTGTGTGTGAGAGAAGGAAGAGTCCTTCTCATGCAAGTATCTTAACCACTTTCCATAATTCCTATTTATTCTATGCAAAATCCTAAGGGGTGGCGACATATGATGTTGCTTCAGGGGTTGTGCACAGAAAGAGAGTCCTTCTGCTCATTAAACTCTTAACAAACTCCCTTGATTGGATTTATTTCACCGGTGAAACCAATGAGATGCCAATTATGGGCATCCCTTGGAAGCGCCCTTTTATTCCTTATAAAAAGGGGTGATACATGGGATGTTTTAAGCCCCTTTTTGTTGGTGGTTAAGCATGGGATAAGTGAGAAAAGACAGTAAAAATCTGAGGAAAAAGACAAAAAAAAAATGGGAGAGAAAAATGGAAAGAGACAAGAGCGATAAATGAAAAGCAAGGGTTGCTTGTCCTAGGGTTTAGAAAATCCAATGGTTGGGTTTTTAAATCGCTCTTGGGTGGTGAGTTCTTGTAAGAAAAAGTTTCTAACATGGCTCTGATGGAGGATTTGATGGCGTATAGGTAGTGGTGCTATTAGTTTCTTGAGAAGGAATTTAGCAGTGGAGTTGTGAAGTTGACTGCAGCACTACAAGTTGGGAAGGATCCTGTCTATCCCATGTGGATCACCGTTGGAGGGCTTCTACTTTGGAGTCTTGTAGAGATCACTCTGTTATCTGATCCTCATCTTTAGAAAGATATAATTCTTGTCTTATTGTATATTTGAGTTGTTTGATTGTAATCATCAAGAAGTTCCTAGGATTTGTATTCCAATAGTCATGTTTTAATTGTTAAAATTTATTTTCAAATAGTTAAATATGCGGTAAAATTTTTGAAAACTATATTCCACTGCGCCATCAGAATCCAACATCAGGGAGGTCTTGCATTCGACAAGCATGTCATCCATATAAACTTCCATATTTTGGTCAATTTGATCTTTGAAGATCTTGTTTACTAGACGTTGGTAAGTGGCATCTGTATTTTCAAATCAAAAGGCATCACCCTATAATAAAAGAGATCTCTATCAATCATAAAAGTAATTTTTTTCTCATCTTTAGGAGCCATTCAGATTTGGTTATATCCAAAAAAGACATTCATAAAAGTGAGGGGCTCATGGCCTGAAGTTGCATCCACCAGCTAGTCAATTGAGGACGAGGATAGATATCTTTGGGGCATACTTTATTTACATATGTGAAGTCGATGCAGACTCTCCGCTTGCCATTTGCTTTTTGCATAAGGACCACATTCATGATTCTGTTGGGATAGTTAGCCTCCCAAATGAAGTCTGCATTCAACAGCTTATCCACTTCTTCGGCTATCGTCTTTTGCCACTCAGGTATGAAGCTTCTTTTTTTCTGCTTAATAGAATTGTAATTTGGATTGATGCCTAGCTGATGTATCATTACCTCTGGATCAATATCAGATATATCAATCGATGTCCAAGTGAATACATCAGCGTGGACCTGCAAAAAAGAGATAAATCTTTTTCTGGTTACCTGATCGAGATTCAACTCAATCTGGATGATATGCTCCTCATTGCCATCTCCAAGTGGGATCTTCTCTAAATCCTCCACCGGCTTTCCTCTTTCTTCAGATAACTCATTTTTGTGTCGAGCTCATCAACTAGGTAGGCTTCAGATTGCCCCAATCCATAAAGTGTGATGTTGTAACATTGTCGCGTCAAAGGCTGCTCTCCAAACACTTCGCCAACTCTGGACTTCATTAGAAACTTCATTTTCAGATGGTAGGTAGACACGACGGCTTGCAATGCGTTGAGTCTTGAATGTCTAAGGATTGCATTGTAGGCTGAAGGCACTCAGATTATCAAAAAATCCATATGGTTTCTAGATCATCGAAGATATCGCCCAGCTACCATAGGAAGAGTTATTATTCCCTCGACTGGTACAGTATCTCCATTAAACCCCACAAGAGGGGTATCCATCTGTCCCATTCATTCTAGTAATATGCCAATTTGAGAGAAAGCATCATAAAATAAAATATCGATCGAGCTTTTATTATCAATTAGGACGTGACATACATCATAATTTTTAATATTAAGAGTTACAACCATCGCATCATTATGAGGGAACTGAACCCCTTGCGCATCCTCCTCGATGAAGACAAGGGACTCTTCGATCTTTGACATCTTGGATGGTTCAATTGTTTCCTTCATTCTTCTATGGGGTCCTCTAGTTATTGCATTGATTACTCGTATAGGAGGTCGATCCCCGAAAGACTCTCTCTGTTATGGTTTTGACGAAGCAGGTAATCTTCATTGTTCCTCCTGAAGATCTAGCCAACGTCAATGAACCGATCCAAGTGACCATGCTGGATAAGTTCTTCTATTTCATCTCAAAGCTGGATGCAGTCTTCGATGTCATAATAATGGTCACAATGATAAAGATAATATTTATTGTGATTCCACCGATCGGGGTTGGACCACAACTTCTCCATTCTTGAGATTCGATCTCTGATCTCCATAAGTACTTGGGTTAGGGCGGCATTCAGATGGGTGTAATTTGTGAACCTCCTAGGTGGAGTCACACGCCAATCCCCTCAAGGGTTATCTCTATGTTGAGGGTTTCGCAGAAAAAATTGGGATCTTCGGCACCTGAGAAGAGAGCGAGGGGGTTGCCGGCTCCTTGGTGGAGACTCCGGCCTTTCTTCCTTCTTGTCTTCAGTTGGAATCATCGGGGCTTACCTTCAAATGCCTCATCTGGCCTAGAGTATTTCTCTACTCGGGCTAGTATGTCGATGAAGTCTCGAGGATAGGTCTTCTCCAAAGAATAGTGAAGACCATTCTTCAACAATCTGCCCTTCAGGATGGCCATTGCAATTGATTGATCTAGGTTGTGGATTTCTAGCATGACCAAATTAAAATGATCGAGATAAGATCTAATGGACTCCCCTTCTCTCTAGTTCACATTCATCAGGGAGTTCGATCCCTTCTACTGTCTCCTACTACTCATGAAATGGCCAATAAATAGTCAGCTCATTTGATCGAAAGAATGGATCGTCCAAGTCTTCAGGTTGGTGTACCAATATCGAGCTATATCCTTCAGGGTGGATGGGAAGGTGTGACAAAAGGCAGCATGGGTTGATCTGTGTATGAGCATCAAAGATTTAAAGCTCTCCAAATAGTCCACAAGATCACTGATCCCATAATAGCTCTCAAGCTGTGGCATCTTGAAGTTCATGGGGAGTGGCTCTTGCATTATCCGGTCACTAAATGTTGGGTTAGTATTATACCCATCATCACATGCTGGTTTCTAATGACGAATCACCTCGATCCGCCCATTCATCTCCTAAAGTCAATGGTTAATCTGTTCATATTTGATAGTATAAATTTTAGAACACTATGGGAGAGATCATTGATTGCATGTTGAGTCTTGCCTAAAACGAGGACTCGGTGATCATCGTCTTTTAGGTTCTGGACTCCGGGGTTGACTGTAATGAGTTTGTCTCTCTCGCACAAGACTTCAAGGGAAGAGCAGAGGTCGCACTTGCGGTGCTGCTGCAGGCTATTATGGGGGAATTACTGAAGCTGGATTCATCACCGATGCTGCGCTGGCCGATGGGGGTGCGACCGTAGCCGCCACTGCTGATGTCGCCATCGAAGGTACAGCATAAAGTTACAACATCGTCTGAATGGCGATGGTCAAAGTTTGAACTTGTTGGAATAGTAAATGAAATTATTCCGCACTGACGGTCATCACCTGTAGGAGAGGCAGTTGCTAAACTTCTGACTGTGGCTGCATCAGAACTTGCTGGCCCGCCGCATTCTTCACTGGCTAGGAGGCGACAGTGGTGCCAAATCTTCGGGTGGATGCTCTTCGTGGTGCCGTAATCTTTGTTTGATGCTCTTTCTCACAATTGGGTTAGAATCCTTCCTCTAGCATTAATCTGTTACCGCTGAAATCTGGACCATGGTCGGAAAAGGCTGGAGTGGCGGCACATCCTTCCGAAAGAAAAATCTACAGGTAAGTCCTGACCAGAGTTGGCTCTAGTGGAGATCTTCCGACGCTTAAGTCAGATGACAGAAAAATAGAAGAAGAGTGTAAAAATATTATGGTTGCGTACATTAGGAGGTCTCCTATAGATCCTTTTATAGGTTGAAGTCATGTAACCATTAAAAAAAATCATGAGGCCGATCTAGATACAACATGGCAAGATTTTCGATCGAAATTGATGGGATGGTTATTGCACCTACTTTTTTTATTTTAAAATTTTTCGGAAGTCGTGGGTGCTTTTGAATTTTGAATTAAGGTATAGGTAGGATCAACCCTATCCCTTTAGTTGGAAGTTTGGTCTAATCTAATAAAAGTGGGTGTCGAGGAAAGAAAACGGTCGGATAGGATCTCGCTCAACGAAATGAAGACAGATGGTGGCTGATGCATGCCTATAGCCAAAGTCAAGACTTAGCATATTTGGGTGTCCAACCTTTTGTAGTCGCTTAGGTGTTAAAGGCCAGTCACTGTGGAGACAGAAGTAAATCTGATGCCCAAGCTAGAAGTGGCCGATCCTAAGAATTTGGTCAAGATGGTTCAGGAATTAAGGATCATCATGGGTTGAAGCTAAAATCGGATCATATTACCATATCCATTAGCCCATATCTAGCCACTTGCTCATGTCTTCAACTCAAGGACAAAATATCCTCCCTAACAATAATAATATTTATATAATATATTATAATATATTATTATAATATAATATATTATATTATATTTTAATATAATATAATATTATATTATAATATATTATTATAATATAATATAAGATAATATATTATAATAATAATACTATAATAAAAAAATAATATTATAATATATTATTATATGTAATGTAATATTATATTATATTAATATAAGATATTAACATAGTATAATATAATATATTATTAAAATAATATATAATAATATAATATATTATATTATACTCTCATATAATATAATATAATATAATATAATATATAATAATATTTATATTATAAAAAATATAGATAGATTTTAGCAATTTATCTAAGAAATTAGTAATGTAAAAGAACATGAGTAACAGCTTTCTGGATCATTTTTCAATACATTAAAAGGAATATGAATAAATTATTTTTTTATATAAATATTGCTTAAAAAATATTTATTTAAAAAAATATCGAATAAATTATTTATTCTCAAAAAAACAGATCCTTTAAGTAACTATTTTCTCTAAATTATAAAATCATACTTGTTTTTTTCCACTAAAAGATAAAATGCTATCATAAGATAGAATAGAGTCCAACCGGATAAAAGAGATACTAACAACTTTCCACGTGTTATATTCGCCTAGTAGGACTAAGATTGGTTTATTTAGCTTAAAGCTTATCCTAAGCTAAATTGGACCAGCACATAAAGTGAAAGTGGAAAAAAAAAAAAAAAACAGCATGCTTTGAATTTCATAATGGATTCTAGCATCAATTTACCCAATAAATCGAAATTGCTAAATTACTCGAAATTGCGGAATACCCCACTAGAGAAATGCAAACAAAGAATGGGAGGCCAGAGCTTCATTATTATCGGTTTTTACTATCCTTCCCATCAATCTCCTCCCAGAGGTTTGACTCACATCTCTAGTTCACTCAACTGGATAGAGTAGAGAATGAAATATATGAGAGGCAAATATCAGAGATCAGAGAATTACTATTTACTAGTGAAAGAAAGCAGGGGTGGGAGATAGGAGCGAGTGGACGAAGTCAATGGCGGCCACAGGTATTTGGGATGGCGAGAACGCATGAAAAAATGAACTTCAACGAATGCTCCATGATCATCAGGGGAGGGAGGATAGGGTTGGAAAGTCGGCACGAAATGGGAGATAATTGAAGGTAGAAGAATATATTTCAAAGAAGGTTGAAAAGAAATAAAGGCTTTTTTTTTTCTTTTCTTTGGGCTTTTGAAACAACACGCTAAAGGACGTTGGCTACTTCAATGAATGCTCTGGAAATTCAAAAGATTTCTTTGCAAATTTTTCAAAATGAGGAGGTGCGTGTGAATCATCCAAACTTGAGGAACTGAAATAGTAAATTTTTTTAAAAAAAAATATTGGTGTCACCAAATGCTTAATTTAGAAAGGGAATCAAGGATAGATAAGAGGTGGATAAAGGTCTATTCCTGCCAAGCGAACCATTTTAGCATATAAATAGTGTGCCAAAGTGAGTTTGGTAGGTTGGACTCCGTGATGGGTTGCCGTTGGAATTGGCGCGGTCCATGGTTACTGGCTCCAACACCATCTGCTACAAAAGGTAGATGCAAATCAAGGGTTGGAGATTTATGGTTACAAATGCTAAGAGCTCACTGTAATACTTTCGATCCATTCCCGTACCACAAATCATGTTGAAAATTAAACTTTACGATCCATAGGACCCAAAGTAGCATGCTACTCCTAAGTGGGCTGGATGTGAAGCCAGAAGAACCAAACAATATCAGCCACCTAATCAATAGATTACTTCAGCTATAACAATTTCTTAGGACGGTAGATATATCATCAATCATTTCCAATCCTTGAGCTTGACTTGGCAGAGACTGCCAAGTATGCTGCAGGTGACAACTGACGATCGCTTATATTAATTCAAAGCATAAAAGAATTCCAGATGGTCAGTCGTTGAGGCTCACCCACCAGGTGAGTGAGACACCAATTCTTCTTGCAACATGGACTCACGATGCTACGAGTATCGTTGATGCAGTGAATTTTGCCCGAACTTATTCTAATAGTTAGACGGAAGTCATAGTCATCGGGAATCGAGTTTTGGTGGTTTGGTAGGATGGGATCACACGGCTGCGGAAGTCACCTGAAGAATCACATGGCTACGTTCTAGCAAACAAGGGATATGATGTGTAGTTCGCTCATACTCGTGGAACAATCTACAGCCTTGGCCAGACATCACTCATCGGATGATCCGGTAGTACTCTTCTTTCAATAAACTAGCTGCATTTCAATATCATGTATCCTTCTATCAAATATATTATCTTTGAAGCTTCTCCAAATTCAGGTCTTCATGCACTGTTGCTGCAGAGATCTGGCTTAGGTCGGATTTGCTGGAGTCGAAGGACGATTGCGGCTTTCTAGTGGCAAAACTTGCAAAACAAGTTTGGCAGGAGTTAGACTTAGATAAAGATCCTCCGATACTCAAGTTAGGATTTTTAGAACAAAAGAGAAGGAGCTTGTTGGTGCAAAAATCCGCCGGCGTCGGAGAAGCTGGAGTCGAGGGAGCCACGGTCACCGCCGGGACCTGCAAAGGAAGTCTAAACCGGAGTTGGGGGTGCTCTGGCAAGACCCTCGGACGCTCAAATTAGTTCTTTACCTCAACAAGAATGAAGTGCTCGAACAAAAATTTTAGCAAAGTTTTGAGATAGAAATCAGAGCTTAGAAAATAACGTATCTGGGGTCTCCCTTTTATAGACGGAGGGTGCAACAGACTGATAGCGATGTTTGTAACCATCTGGCAGTGGGCCGCTTGGTGCCAGGAGGAGTTTGTTATGAAGAGTAGTGGAGTGAAATCGTGGCCATTACCGTGGCCTGCCACGTGGAGCCTGTTGCGGGGAGTGGAGCGGAGTCCGTTGTCGCGACTTGCCAGAGAGTGGAGGAGCCGTGCGAAATCCATCGCAGGAAGTGGAGCAGAGTCGTGGCCATTACTGTGGCATGCCAGGGAGTGGTGGAGCCGCACGGTATCCGTCGCAGGAGGTGGAGCAGAGTCGTGGCCATTAATGTGGCCTGCCAGGGAGTGGAGGCCTGTTGGCCGAAGTTCGGTTGAGATGCCGGGCGGGAAGAGGTAGCTATCCACCTGAGAGAAGCTCGGATGTTGCTGGCGAGCCTTCCACCGTTGGGTGCTGTTGGGTGTTAATACTTCAGGCGAGGGCCATTCGCCGTAGGAGCTCAGTCAGAGGCTTTCCGTAGATGAAGTTTGGTTTCACGCAGAATTCGGCGAAGGGTTAACCGGCAGCGGATGTCGGATGGCGCTGGAGAGGTTTATCCGCTGGAGGGGTCAAGCTGCTGGATTTCGCGTGTCGTAGGAGTTCGCCCGGAATCTGTCCGCTACAGAAGTTCGGTTGGAGTCCGATCTCCATAGAAGCCCGGATGAGGATCATTTGTCGAGGAATGTTGGCCGAAGCATGCCTGCAATAGAAATCCAGAAGGAATTCGTCCACAATGGAAGCTCGGGTGAAGACTTACAGTGAAAATCCGGTGCGGACCGCTCATAGTAGAGATTTGAAGTAGACCGCTTGTAGCAGAAGCTCAGGGTAGATCGCTTGCGGTAGAAGTTCAGAGTCCGACCTTTGTAGGAGTTCGGATGAGGTCTACCTGCAACAGGAGTTCTGGGCGGAAGTCCGGCTCCCGTAGGAGTCCGGATGAAGTCTTCCTGCAGTCGGAGTCGGGGACGAAGTCTGGCTCCCGTAGGAGTCCGGATGAAGTCTTCTTGCAGTCGGAGTCAGGGATGAAGTCCGGCTCCCGTAGGAGTCCGGATGAAGTCTTCCTACAGTCAGAGTCGGGGACGAAGTTTGGCTCCCGTAGGAGTCCGGATGAAGTCTTCCTGCAGTTGGAGTCGGGGACGAAGTCCGGCTTCCGTAGGAGTCCGGATGAAGTCTTCCTGCAGTTGGAGTCGGGGACGAAATATGGCTCCCGTAGGAGTCCGGATGAAGTCTTCCTGCAGTCAGAGTCGGGGACGAAGTCCGGCTCCTGTAGGAGTCCGGATGAAGTCTTCCTGCAGCCAGAGTCGGGGACGAAGTCCGGCTCCCGTAGGAGTCCGGATGAAGTCTTCCTGCAGTCGGAGTCGGGGACGAAGTCCGGCTCCCGTAGGAGTCTGGATGAAGTCTTCCTGCAGTCAGAGTCGGGGACGAAGTCCGGCTCCCATATGAGTTCGGATGAAGTCTTCCTGCAGCCGGAATCGGGGACGAAGTCTGGCTCCCGTAGGAGTCCGGATGAAGTCTTCCTGCAGTCGAGTCGGGGACGAAGTCCGGCTCCCATAGGAGTTCGGATGAAGTCTTCCTGCAGCCGGAATCGGGGATGAAGTCTGGCTCCCGTAGGAGTCCGGATGAAGTCTTCCTGCAGCCGGAGTCGGGGACGAAGTCCGGCTCCCGTAGGAGTCCGGATGAAGTCTTCCTGCAGTCAGAGTCGGAGACGAAGTCCGGCTTCCGTAGGAGTCCGGATGAAGTCTTCCTGCAGCCCGAGTCGGGGATGAAGTCCGGCTCCCGTAGGAGTCCGGATGAAGTCTTCCTGCAGTAGGAGTCGGGGACGAAGTCCGGCTCCCGTAGGAGTCCGGATGAAGTCTTCCTGCAGTCGAAGTCGGGGATGAAGTCCGGCTCCCGTAGGAGTCCGGATGAAGTCTTCCTGCAGCCGGAGTCGGGGACGAAGTCTGACTCCCGTAGGAGTCCGGATGAAGTCTTCCTGCAGTCGGAGTCGGGGATGAAGTTCGACTCCCGTAGGAGTCCGGATGAAGTCTTCCTGCAGTCGGAGTCGGGGATGAAGTCCGGCTCCCGTAGGAGTCCGGATGAAGTCTTTCTGCAGCCGGAGTCGGGGACGAAGTCCGGCTCCCGTAGGAGTCCGGACGAAGTCTAGAAGGTGGTCGACCACCACATAAACTTGGGTGGAGTCCGCCCGTCGTGGAGAATCCGGCTTACACTGGTGGGAGTTTATCCGTCGGCAGAACTCGGGAACATTGCGGAGGCTCGGCCGTCGGGGAGGTTCGGAAAGATGTCTCCAAAGGTCGGGCGTCAGTAGAATCCCTGGAGGGTCATTCCCGATACGAACTTCGACTGGGGGGTATTTTATCCCAACACCAGTCTCCCTACTTTTGAGTTCGAGTTTCGAATGAAGGAAGTACAGAGAAATTTTCACAGCCGAAGTTGCCCTCTCGAATCCTACGTGCGACTGTCCTCAAAAATCCTAGCATTTAATGCGCACGTGGTAGAGTCTTTTCAAATCAGGGCGATTCGAAGAGTCTTTTCGAAAATCCCGCTGGAGCGTTGCCCCAAGTACGACGCAGTAATGGCTTTGTCAGCTGTCAGCCACTTTTAGCCGCCTGCTGTGGCGAGTGGGACACGTGGCGAGCGTGGGTCGGCCTGGGGAGATCCGCAATCATTATAGCGCCGGATCCCAGGGTCTATTTAAACCTGCCTTTCCGCCTCCAGGAGTCTCATTCCGCCTGAAAGTTCTGTCGGTGTCTGCCTTCTCTCCGAGAGCTCTGATCTTCCTTGGCGTCCACCTTGGCCCTAAGCGTTCTTCGAGTCATCCCTGTCCTCGTACCTCTGCATCCTTCGGAGCGACTTAGGTTAGTCCCGAAACTTTCGTTCCCTTTCTTGCCATCTAGGTGCTCCTTCTCCTCCATTTTTCTTCTGCCGCATTCCTCTAGTTTGGTCCCCCGCAAACCTTTCGTCTCTTATTTCGTCTGATTCCTCCGGGGTTTTTAGGGTTCTTGTTTGAAATGTCTTCTGGCACCTCCACCTCTAGCAGTTTTAGGAGCTCGTCCGCCTCAGTCCCCCAGGACCCTCATACTGTAGACGAACCCACATCTAGGGCTGGGCCTCATCCGATTTTTGCGCCGGGCGCCATTTCTTGTTCTCTGACTCCGGATGAACTTTTACTGATAAAGGTTCAGTACGGAGTTCATCCGGAGTATGATCTGAAGCTTCCTGGTCCCGCCGACCGGGCTAGCACCCCCCCACCGGGCCGTTTCTGCCTGTACCAGGAGACCTTCCGTGCCGGGCTCCGACTTCCGCTTCTGCCTTTCGTCGTCGCTCTTTTCCATTTTTTAGACATTTCTTTAGCTTCAGTCGCGCTGAATTCCTTTAGATTTCTGATAGGGTTCCTCTCCCTTTGCCACGTAGTCGAAGTTCAGCCATCTCTTTCTTTGTTCAGGTATTTTTACACCTTCAAGCACCACTCCTCGATAAAGGACTGGTGGTACTTCTCCCTCCAGTTCGGCAAGAAGGGGCTACTGAAAGGTGCTCCCTCTTCAATCCATAATTGGAAGGGGAAGTACCTTTACGTCCAATGTCCGATCTTAAAGCTGGGACTGCCCCCTTGGGGCTCCCTGAGGGACTCTGTCCGTCGGGCCCCCAGCCTGGGGGAGGACGACCTTCAGGCCATCCGAAAGCTCCTTAGTTATCCAACTCCTTCCCTTCCCAATCTTCTGAAGGAGCAATTTTTGTTCAACATCGGCTTGAGCCCCCTGGATCCTGCGAGTATTCCATCTTTCCCTTCTTCTTCTTTTCTCCTTTGCTTGCCCCCTTTCTCTTTTTCTCTTTCTTTCTCTCTCTTTTTTTTTTGTTGCGCGTCACCTCTTCCTTTTTCATCCCATTGCTGATCTTTCTTTTTTTTTTGTTGCGCGTCACCTCTTCCTTTTTCATCCCATTGCTGATTTTTCCTTTTTTTTTTTCAGGAATGGACACCGAAGCAGCACGGATGCTTACCAGGGACCTCAAGGTTCACAAAAGAAAAGGCGCTGCGGCCTCTGGGTTGGCAAAGAAGGGCCAGAACGGAGGAAACGAGCTCGACCACGCCCGCCCAGGCGGCTCTCGCGGTCGACGTTCCTTCAGACGCCGAACCTCCAGCTCCCTGGGCCTCTTCAAGGAGTCCTCCCACTAAGGTTCCCGCTTCGGGGGCCCGCTTCAAGGAGGTGCCAGGGGTTGAGAGGGAAAGGAGAAGGAAGACAGTGGCTTGCAGGGTGAGTAGCCGCCGAGCCGCCATCGAAGAGTCCCACGGTTCCGAAGAAGAGCCGGAGGAGAATCCCTTTAATGACAGGGACCTGATAAAGCGACTGGTCGACGGCTGCATCTTGCCTGAAGTCGTCCAGAGGATCATTCGTACCGACCCCGAGCAACGGATTTGGGACTCTCTAGGGTCCTTTCTCGAGGTAAACAGATTCACTTTCCTCCCTTCCCTCGCACCTTCATTTAATTAGCTTCTCAACTTTCGTTCCGACCTCCTGGCCACCCTTGCAGATCGGGCACCAACTCCTTGCCAACATCGAGGCGATGAACCGGGCGAGGAGGGACGCCATCCAGGCGGAGGAGGGTCGCCGGGCCGAAGTCGCCCGCCTCAAAGAAAAGGCTGCCGAGGTAGCCACCCTCCAAGAGGCCCTTGAGAAAGAAAAGCAGGCCTCGGAGGAGATGGTGAGGAAGGCGGAGGCCGAGGTCGCAAATTTGACGGAGCAGATTTCAGTTCTGATCTCAGAGGTCAGGGTTCTAGCGATGGAGGAGTTCAAGGCCTCTGCGGAGATGAGGGACCTAAACGTCAAGTTTGGCCAAGAAGCATTCATCAAAGGGTTCGAGCTCTGTCAAGAGAAGGTGGTCAAGAAATTTTTCGAGCTCGACCTCAGCTTCTTGGACGAGGCGTCTGAAGATGAAGCCGGGCCCTCTCCCACTGCCGCTGCCACCGCAGCTCCCCTTCCAAGAACACCGAGCTTCCCAACTCCTATTTCAGAGGTCTAAGACCTCTGACTTTGTATTTTTTTTTATTACAATTTTTCTTTTTCTGTTTATCTTTAAAAAATATTCAATCAATAAAATTGGGTTTCTCCTTATGGAGGGCTTCTCCACTCTTTTTCTTTCCTTTCTGCAATGAGACGCGCCTTGACGCTTTTGTCTCCCGATGGCAGTGTCCCGCCGAAGCGCTTCCCTTGCCACAGGGGGTTCCGATGAAGTCCACGATCCAACATCTGAGGAAGAAAGTTCGTCATTTAACAAAAAGATCGAAGGAGATGGAGAACGAACTCCGCGGGTTGAGGGAGAGCCACTCTGAGGCCACTACGGAGGCCACCTACTTCCGGAACCTCCACGTGAAGGGGATCATGGAGAGGAAGGCGAACTTCGAGAAGGAGCTAGAGGAACACAAGAAGCGCGCCGGTGACTGGTCTTGGGCTTAAGCTTTCAAAATCAGCTCTCTCAGAGCGGAGCTGTCGGCTGCCCAGGAGAGGATCAGCCAGTTGGAAGGAAGTTTGTCCTGGCTTTCGACCTGGGCCGACCGCGATCGAGAATGGTCGAAGAAGTTCTTCAACCTTCAGCAACAGCTCCAGGATGCCGAGGCGAGCTATAATGCGTACTGGACCGGCTGGTGCAAGCAGATGGACGACTATAGGGGGAAGCTCAGGATGGCGACCGACGAGGTTGCCCGCCTTCAAAGGCAGCTAGCTGAAGGAGCTCAGTTTGCTCCTGTTCGGGATCCCGACGAACTCCAATCCCTGAGAGGAACCATAGAAGAGCTATCTGTCGCCCTTGGGGAGGGGAAGGCCGAGCTACAGCAATTGAAGATCCAGCTGGTATACGAGCAGCAGACAGTCAAGGACGCGGAGACAGAATCCGAGGTCCTGAGAAAGAGACGCCGAGAGGCGGAGAATGAAAGTCAGGGGCTTCATCGGAGGTACGTGGAGATGCTAATGAGGGAGAAAGAATTGGAAGAAGAAGTCGAGAGCTTAAGGCACTCCTTGATGAGGATCGAAGCCGAAAGTTCGAAGTCAGAGGAAGTTGGGCCCCCTTAGGGCTCTTTTTGCCTGTCGTCCTTCTATGTGTCTTCTTTTGCTGTTTGTTTGTTTGTTGTCGTTGTTGTTTTTTTTTTTTTTTTGATGCCGATGTCGTCTGGAAGTTCTTGGTTGTCGCCACATCAGCTTGCTTTTCTTGTCATCTTTCTTCTTCAGCCTCAAGGGCTCTGTAATGTATACTTAATTAATGACATGAGAAAGGAATTTTTCGTTACCTCTTTTACTCACATGTTGAATTATTGTTTGCTGAGCTCCTTTCGGCTTTTGCCTTGCTCGATGTCGATGTCGTTCGGAGGTACTCGATTGCCGTCGCGTTGACCCATCCTTTTGTTCATGGCCGCAGATTTGTCCGGGGCCACTCGGGTTTGATGCCCCCTTTCAGAGTCTGAGCTCGGAGGTCTGAGATTCTCATCGCCCCGAGGTAGCCGTCTTATCCTTGGCCTGTGTTGAGAGCTCACTTGGAGGTCGGGGATTTTGATAAGAACCCCAATCCTCGCTGAGACGAGGTTCCCTGTATCTTTGATGTAGTTTGTTTTTCATTCATCGCTGACGCAGTTCGTCGCTTTCCTTTTTAACCCCCTTTCCCTTTTTTCTTTTTCTTTTTTCGAGTGAGGGTTTTCCCTCTGCTCTTAGTGGGGTCGCGGGAGCATGAAGGGGCCGCTGAGAAGGTTCTCTTTTTCTGATCTGGTCTTGAATGATCGAAACTTAGTCGGCGCCAGGATGATGTTCTTCCCTTACTTCTGATGTAATCGATCTTAGCTCAGATTAGGATAAGGTTCTTCCCCCGCTCCTAATAGGGCTGTGGGGGCACGTATGGGTGTTGCAGGACCTCTCCCTCCATCCGGTCTCAGAGTAACCGGGCCTTCGACTTTGCTCATGTTAGGGCGAGGTTCTCCTCCTGTCCCTAACTTGGCTGTGGGGGTGCATATGGACGCTGTAGGGCCTCTTTCTCCATCCGGTCTAAAAATAATCGGGCCTTCGACCTTGCTCATGTTAGGGTGAGGTTCTCCTCCTATCCCTAACATGGCTGTGGGGGTGCGTATGGGCGCTGTAGGGCCTCTCCCCCCATCCGATCTAAAAATAATCGGGCCTTCGACCTTACTCATGTTAGGGCGAGGTTCTCCTCCTGTCCTTAACATGGCTGTGGGGACGCGTATGGGCGCTGTAGGGCCTCTCCTCCCATCCGGTCTAAAAATAACTGGGCCTTCGATTTCACCCACATTAGGTGTTGTTTTCGTTGTCCGAAGGGGTTATCCCCTGCCATTACAAGTCCATGCCAACAGGGGAAGATGTGCAAATCTGAAAGGAATCTTGATTTAAAGCGAAATCATTCGTAATACATTGACAGGTTTTTCAAATCTCAGGATTGTAGAAGGTCTGCTCCCCATCAAGGTCCTCCAGAGACGGAGTTGATGATCCCAATTGGAGGCCGATTTTTGGGCTGCTCTTCCCTCCTTGGCGGCTCAGGTTGCGGCAGGGCTCTTGGCCGATCTTCTCTACCCTCAGGTCAGCGTCGAATGAACCTGTCGAGCCGACCTCGTCTGATGAGCTCCTCGATCTCGTCCCGGAGTTGAATGCATTCCTCTGTGTCGTGGCCGTGGTCACGATGGTAGAGGCAGAACTTGTTAGGATTGCGCTTTCTGGGGTGTGTGCGCATCCTCTCTGACCTTAGGAGCTGCTCTCTGACTTCCATCAGCACCTGGGTTTTCGATGCGTTGAGGGGGGCATAGCTGCGGAATCTTCCTAGGGGAGACCCTCGGCGGACCCAGCGCTCCGGACTTCTCTGTCTGCATGCTCGGGGAGGAGTCTGGGCGCGCTTGTGCCCGGGGGGAGTTCGAGAATGTGGTCGAGCTTCTCTTGGCCCTTTCTCGACTGCGGGCTTACTCGAGTCTCCTGCCTGCCGCTCTCTCGCGGTCTCCTCGTCCTTCATCTTGAAGGCTTTTTCTGCTCGGGCGTACCCTTTGCCCGAGCCAACAAATCAGCAAAATCTTTGGGGTACTTCTTTTTCAGGGAGAATAGAAGGTCGTTCTTCTGAAGGCCGCCTTTCAGAGCAGCCATCGCGATCGATTGGTCCAAGTTTTGGACCTCCAACGTGGCGACATTGAAATGGTTGACGTAAGCCCGAACCCTTCTGGAGACATCGGCTGCTAACAAAATGAGCCACAAACTGGTGGCTCATCTGATCAAAGAAAAAGATGGTACCCGACTTCAGCGTCGAGTACCAGTTTCTCGCCACTCCCTTCAAGGTGGATGGGAAAGCTCGGCATAGGTTGGCGTCGGGTGCGCTATGAAGCAGCATCATTGTCCGAAAGACCTCCAGATGGTCAACTGGGTCTGAAGTCCCGTCGTAGCTTTCGAATTGAGGGAGCTTGAAGTTTGGCGGGATCGGTTCCTGTATGATCATTTGAGAAAAGGGGGGTCAGTACAAATATCCTCACCATAAGCGGGGGGAGCGTGGCGGAGTTCTTCGATCCGCCGGTTCATCTCCTGGAGCCTCCGATCCAGAAAATCCTCTCGACTACGGATCTCGAGGGTCTTCTGGCAGAATGGAGGTAGAGATCTTCCAGGAGTAGAATCGTGATCTGACTGAGGGCTCTCCACCCTCAGATTTATCTTTTCGGGAAAGACGGGGTGGCTGGCCCAAGTGGCCCGTCCTACCATCGGATTTTGGAGTTCCGACGACGTTCTCTCCAGTCGCACTGACGCCAGCGGCTGTTGCTGCTGTTGCATGGTCTGCACCGCTTCAGCGAGGCCTCTGACCTACTGGACCAGTAGGTCGAATTGTTCCGTGCCAACCGCCGTTGCCGGAGGAGGAGGAGGAGGCTGGAAAACTGGAGGTGAGGCCGGAGCCTGAGATCTGACCGCGGAGGCCGTGGATCGTCGAGTGGATGCTTTGCGGGGAGGTATCAGGCGAAGATCTAGTGGGGGAAGGAGGAGAGGATGTCGGAAAAGATGATCGGAGGCGGTCCCGTTGAGCACTCCTTTAAGAACAAGGGTACTGTGAAGACACAGACCCTAGTGTTGGGTATAAAATACCCCCCAGCCGAAGTTCGTGTCGGGAATGACCCTCCAGGGATTCTATCGATGCCTGACCTTCGGCGACATCTTTTCGAACCTCCCCGACGGCCGAGCCTCCGTAATGTTTTCGAGTTCTGCCGACGGATAAACTCCCACCAGTGTAAGCCGGATTCTCCACGACGGGCGGACTCCACCCAAGTTTCTGCGGTGGTCGACCACCTTCTAGACTTCATCCAGACTCCTACGGGAGTCGGACTTCATCCCCGACTCCGGCTGCAGGAAGACTTCATCCGGACTCCTACGGGAGTCGGACATCATCCCCGACTCTGACTGCAGGAAGACTTCATCCGGACTCCTACGAGAGCCAGACTTCGTCCCCGACTCTGACTGCAGGAAGACTTCATCCGGACTCCTACGGGAGTCGGACTTCGTCCCTGACTCCGACTGCAGGAAGACTTCATCCGGACTCCTACGGGAGCTGGACTTCGTCCCCGACTCCGACTGCAGGAAGACTTCATCCGGACTCCTACGAGAGCCAGACTTCATCCCCGACTCCGGCTGCAGGAAGACTTCATCCGGACTCCTACAGGAGCCGGACTTCGTCCCCGACTCCGACTGCAGGAAGACTTCATCCGGACTCCTACGGGAGCCGGACTTCATCTCCGACTCCGACTATAGGAAGACTTCATCCGGACTCCTACGGGAGCCGGACTTCATCCCCGACTCTGGCTGCAGGAAGACTTCATCCGGACTCCTACGGGAGCCGGACTTCTTTCCCGACTCCGACTGCAGGAAGACTTCTTTCGGACTCCTATGGGAGCCGGACTTCATCCCCGACTCCGACTGCAGGAAGACTTCATTCGGACTCCTATGGGAGTTGGACTTCGTCCCTGACTCCGACTGTAGGAAGACTTCATCCGGACTCCTACGGGAGTCGGACTTCGTCCCCGACTCCGGTTGCAGGAAGACTTCATCCGGACTCCTACGGGAGCTGGACTTCATCTCCGACTCTGACTGCAGGAAGACTTCATCCAGACTCCTACGGGAGCCGGACTTCGTCCCCGACTCTGACTGCAGGAAGACTTCATCTAGATTCCTATGGGAGTCGGACTTCATCCCCGACTCTGACTGCAGGAAGACTTCATCCGGACTCCTATGGGAGTCGGACTTCGTCCCCGACTCCGACTGCAGGAAGACTTCATCCGGACTCCTATGGGAGTCGAACTTTCGTCCAGAACTCCTGTTGCAGGTAGACCTCATCCGAACTCCTACAAAGGTCGGACTCCGAACTTCTACCGTAAGCGATCTACCCCGAGCTTCTGCTACAAGCGGTCTACTTCAAATCTCTACTATGAGTGGTCCGCGCCAGATTTTCACTGTAAGTCTTCACCCGAGCTTCCATTGTGGATGAATTCCTTCTGGATTTCTGTTGCAGGCAGGCTTCGACTGACATTCCTCGACAAATGATCCTCATCCGGGCTTCTACGGAGATCGGACTCCAACCAAACTTCTATAGCGGACAGATTCTGGGCGAACTCCTACGACATGCGAAATCCAGCAGCTGGACCCCTCCAGCGGATGAACCTCTCCAGCGCCATCCGACATCCGTTGCCGGTCGACCCTTTGTCGAATTCTGCGTGAAACCGAACTTCATCTATGGAAAGCCTCTGACTGAGCTCCTACGGCGAATGGCCCTCGCCTGTAGTATTAACACCCAACAGCATCCAACGGTGGAAGGCTCGCCTGCAACATCCGAGCTCCTCTCAGGTGGATAGCTACCTCTTCCCGCCCGGCACCTCAACCGAACTTCGGCCAACAGGCCTCCACTCGCTGGCAGGCCACATTAATGGCCACGACTCTGCTCCACCTCCTGTGACGGATACCGTGCAGCTCCACCACTTCCTGGCATGCCATAGTAATGGCCACGACTCTACTCCACTTCCTGCGATGGATTTCGCGCGGCTCCTCCACTCTCTGGCAAGTCGCGACAACGGACGCCGCTCCACTCCCTGCAACAGGCTCCACGTGGTAGGCCACGATAATGGCCATGATTTCACTCCATTACTCTTCATAACAAACTCCTCCTGACACCGAGCGGCCCACTGCCAGACGGTTACAAACGTCGCTATCAGTCTGTTGCACCCTCCGCCTATAAAAGGGGACCCCAGATACGTTATTTTCTAAGCTCTGATTTCTATCTCAAAACTCTGCTAAAATTTTCGTTCGAGCACTCCATTCTTGTTGAGGCAGAGAACTGACTTGAGCATCGGAGGATCTTGTCGGAGCACCTCCAACTCTGATTTAGACTTCCTTTGCAGGTCCTGGTGGTGACCGCGGCTCCCTCGACTCCAGCTTCTCCGACCCCGATGGATTTTTGCACCAACAGAGCGTATTAAGGAGATATTGCTTACCTTGAGGATCCATTTTAGGCCTCTATTTATAAATAGAGGTGAGCTGGGTGGGGGGCATTATTTCTGATCCATCTCGATCGGTTCGGATGCAACATGGCGAGATTTGAGATCGAAATTCTCATGTTATGCTTGCCTCATTTGCTTTGGAGTCAGTTATCATGCCATGATTGCTTGAATTTGAGAAGAGGTGTAGGGTTCTCAAATCGGATCTGATTTGGTTAGAGTGCTTTGGATCGATAGAGGATGTGGTTAGTAAGAGGTGTGGATCACTCTAAAATTGACGGCTGGTAAGAGGGTCCTCTTGGGTTAGCCCTCTGAAGGTCTTTTCAGGTTGACCTTCACTTCTTGACCAATCGAGGTCTTCATGGGCATTGACTTTGCTGAAAAGCAAAGATGGTCTTCAGGGGTCCTTGTAGGTTAGCCCCAACTTTCCGAACCGACAAGGCTTTTGTGAGTGTTAACTTGCTGAAAGGCGAGTTCAGCCCTTTTGGGGTCCTTATACATTAAGCTCAATTTTTCCTAATTATTATGGTCTTCATGGATATTGACCCGCTGAAGAGCGAGTTCGGCCTTCAGGGGTCCTCAATGGTTAGCCCTTGCTTTTTAGTAGCGGAGGTTCCTGCTATTTGCTGGGAGGAGGATCGTCGCGATCAACACTTTGAGAATGTTCAAGGGTCTCAATTAGTTGTCGTTGGTCAATAAGCCCACCCTCCAGGAGTCTAAATGTCCACTCAGGATGCATCTTGGGACTCCACTTGCCATAATGGCCAGTGAAATTTTTCAAGGGAATTGAGCGATAGTTTTCTTCAGGCCACTTTTCAATTGCCACATGGTGAATCAGGATGGCTTTCTAGGCACTCTACCGACTTCGCTTTGATAAGAAGAAGATGCAGTAAATGGCAGTGACGGTTGGCATTTCGAAATATAACACATGATGGAGTTGGATTGGTCCTCGCGTGGGCGCACTTACGCTTGGGTTTTCCATAAATTACTCCCTCTAGCCACTGGTGCACCCACAAACTCCTTCCATCTTTTTGCTCTTTCTTCTTGTCTCTTTGTGACTATGGAGCCCAGTCCTCGATAGATTAAGGAGGTTGCAAAAAAGAAGGCAAAGTTTCTCTGAGAGAAGGGCTTCGCCAAGAGGGTGAAGACAGTGCCCAACACACCTCTTTCGAGGACTCCTGATGAGGACTCTTCCATCGATGGTACGCTCCATCCAGGGACCACTGAAGAGGTCTTCACAGAAGCCCGCCTCCACTGTATTGCTAAGTTCAAAGCCTCAGAGGACTTCAAAAGGGAGCTTCTCGATGTCTCCGTGATCGGATTTGTGTAGGGTTTTGAAAACTACAAAGCCCACATCAAGCACCTAATGTTGCAACTGGATCTGCACCACCTTCATCTCAAAAATAGTGATGAGGAGGTTGGGGTGTTTTCTTCGAACGAGGATTAAACCTTCCTTATCCTGGATCTTGCTCTTGATGCGGCCAAGGAATCATGGTTTCGGAGGGGTCCCCTGTTCTTTTTTCCATTTTGTGTTTCTGCTTTTGTTTTTCTGTTTACTTCCTTTTTGTAAGTATTTGCAGTAATGAAAAAGTAAACTTTTATGCATACCTTTTTTGTTCTTTTTGTTTCCTCTTGGCAATCTTCTTTTTTGTTAATTGCCTTCATAGCATGTTAGTCGGTTAGTCCTCAAAGAAAATTCATCTAACCAAAATAATATCGAAAGATGATAATATTTAAAAAAAAATATAATATTCAGTAGAAATAATAGCATCATTGATAGTACATTCATAAATTTTTAGAATTTCATTGTGGAGGTAGAAGTGTCCCATCCAATTGCTTGAGGTGATAAATTTCTGATCGGATTACTTTGTCCACCTGATAGGGACCTTCCCAGTTGAGACTTAGTTTTTCATGCTCTGTGGGTTGAGAGACTTCGGCTCACCGCAGGATCAGATCTCCAACTTTGAATCTTTACCTCGGACATAAAAATTGTAGTACCATGCCACCTTCTATCAATAGGCTGCCATTCGCACTCTTGTCTTCTCATAGATTTCCTCAAGCAGATCTAAATTTACATGGAGCCATTTTACATTGCTTGGATCATTATAATTTTCAACACAGTGCGAGGAGAGTCCAATCTCCATAGAGATGACATCTTTGGTTCCAAAGGAAAGGTCAAAAAGAGTTTCCTCTATCGGAGTTCTTTAGGTGATTCGGTAGGCCCATAGGATATTATACAGCTCATCAATCCAAGCTCTCTTTGCTTTATCGATCCTAGCTTTTAGCCCCTATAAGATGGTTCTGTTGGTGACTTCGGCTTCTCCATTGGCTTGGGGATGATCCACCGCAGCAAAGTGCTAGAAAATACCATGATCTTGACAGAACTCAGCAAACCTCGAACCTGTGAATTGACAATCGCTATCTATAATAGTCACTCAAGGAAGATCGAACTTGTAAATAATAGACTTCCAAACAAAGTCTGTCACTTTAGCTTCGGTAATCTTGACAAGGGGCTCAGCTTCCACCTATTTAGTAAAATAATCAATGGTCACTAGCAAAAATTTTTTTTGGTCTGATGTTAGTAGAAAAGAACCTAAGATGTTCATTTTTCATTGAACAAACGGCCAAAGGGCGACAATCGGAGTGAGCGGCACGGATGGCGATGCTGAATGTTAGCATTCCATTAACATCGATCAGATCATCTGGCAAAGTTGGCTGCTTCATCTTGTATTTTGGGCCAGTAATATTTTTGTCGAAGCAGTTTGCATGCTAGAGATTTGTTAACCAGATGATTGCCACACATTTCTTTGTGCACTTTTCGAAGAGCATGTTCAGCTTCGAAAGGATGAAGACATCTTAAGAGTGGCAAAGAAAAAGATTGTTTGTATAGTCTTTCATTATAGAAGATGTAGTGTGAGGCTTGAAATTTGATCTTTCTGACTTCTTTTGAATCTGCAGGTAGCACTCCATCCCTTAGGAAGTGAATAAAAGGATCCATCCAGCAGGGTTCATCATCAACTTGTAGGACTTAGGCTGGATCTTCTATATTTGACCTTTTCAAAACTTCAAAAGTTTAAGGTCACCTGGTGTAAAGGTTGCTAACTTTAAAAGTGGATTGGCCTTTGAATTTTTGGCTCGAGGTATTTGTTGAATGTTGAAGTTAGAAAATTTTGATGTCAAATCTTTCACCTTCTATAGGTATTTTCTCATATTTTTCTCCCAAGCTTCGAAGTCTCCTTTCACATGTCCTGCTACCAATTAGGAATCTATGCAGGTCTTCAATTTTGATACTTTAAGTTCCTTGGCGATCCTTAGACCTACCAGAAGTGCTTCATAATCCGTTTCATTTTTTGTAGCTAGGAAGCTAAACCTCAGGACATATTTTGCAGTGAATCCTCTAGGTCCAAGCAGTAGTAACCCAGTTCCGATCTAGTGGCATTTAATGAACCATCTACATATATCATCCAAAAATTTTCTAATTCTGATGACTTCGGTTCTTCTATTATATCTCCTTGAATGGGTTCGGATATCTCCAGATCATCTGAGATGGTGCATTCTACAATGAAGTCCATCAGGATCTGAGCTTTGATAGAAGGTCAAGATTAGAATTGAATTTCAAATTTTGCAAGCTCAATGGCCCATTTCGCCAATCGCTCGAAAGTGTTGGAACAATGTAGAACAGCTTTAAGTGACTGGTCTGTTAACACTGCAATTAGACGTGCATGAAAATATGATTGAAATCTTCTGGCTATGATAATGAGCGCGAAGATCAGCTTCTCCAACTTCATCTATCTAGTCTTCGCATCATATAGGACTCGACTGATATAGTAAATCGATCTCTGAACATTATCCTGCTCATGGACCAGCACAGTGCTTATTACCGCTGGAGATATCATCAAGTACAAATAAAGCTCCTCATCGATGTTTGGCTTGCTAAAGAGCGGTGCTGAACTTAGATACTGTTTTAGTTCTTCAAAGGCATGCTAGCACTCCTCAATTTATTGAAAATTCTTCGGCTGCTTTAATATCTAAAAAAATAGAAGATAGTGTTCAGTCGATCTTGAGACAAATCTATTTAGGGCCGTCACTCGATCAGTGAGGTGCTGAACTTTCTTTATACTTCTTGGTAGACTCATTTCTAATACAGCTTGAATCTTCTCTGAATTTGCTTCTATCTCCGATTGGACACCATGAAGCCTAAGATTTTTTTCTAATGTCACTCCAAAGGTGCACTTAGTAGGATTTAGTTTCATTTGATATGTTCTTAATATTGTGAAGGTCTCTTCAAGATCCTCAGTGTGAGTCTGAAAGGTCTTATTTTTGACAAGCATGTCGTCCATATAAACCTTCATATTTCGATCAATTTGATCTTTGAAGATCTTGTTTACTATGGTAAGTGGCATCCATATTTTCAAATCCAAAGATATCACCCTGTAACAAAAGAGACCCCAATCAGTAATAAAAGTTGTTTTCTTTTCATCTTCAGGAGCCATTCAGATTTGATTATATTCGAAAAAGACATCCATAAAAGTGAAGAGCTCATGGCCTGAAGTTGCATCCACCAGCTAGTCAATTGAGGGCAAGGGATAGCTTTTGGGCATACTTTATTTAGATCTGTGAAGTTGATGCAGACTCTCTACTTGCCATTTGCCTTTTTCACGACGACCACATTCATGATCCAGCTGGGATAGTTAGCCTTTCGAATGAAACCTGCATCCAATAGCTTATCCACTTCTTCGGTTATCGTCTTTTGCTGCTCAGGTATGAAGCTTCTTTTCTTCTACTTAACAGGCTTATAATTTAGGTTGACATCAAGCCGATGTATCATTACCTCTAGATCGATGCCAGACATATCAATCAGTGTCTAGGCGAATACATCAGCATGGGCCTTCAAAAAAGAGATAAGTCTTTCTTTGGTTACCTGATTGAGATTTGAACCAAGCTAGACAGTATGCTCCTTGTTGCCATCTTTGAGTGAGATTGTCTCCAAATCCTCCATCAGATTTTCTCTTTCTTCAGACAACTCATCTCATGTGTCGAGCCTGTCAACTGGGTAGGCTTCGGATGGCCCCGATCTGCGAAGTGCGATGTTGTAACACTATGACGCTAGAGCCTGATCTCCACACACTTCGCCAACTCTAGACTCCGTTCGAAAACTTCATTTTTAGATGGTAGGTGGACACGACAGCTTACAGTGCGTTGAGTCTTGGATGTCCACGAATTGCATTGTAGACTGAAGGTGCTCGAACTACCAAAAAATTCACATGGATTCTAGATCATCGAGGATATCATCCAGCTACCATAGGAAAAGTTATTATTCCTTCGACTGGTACAGCATCTCCAGTAAACCCCACAAGAAAGGTATCCATCCATCCCATTTGTTCTGGCGGTATGCTTATTTGAAAGAAAGCATCGTAAAAAAAAATATTGATCGAGCTTTCATTATCAATTAAGATGCGACGTACATCATAATTTTTAATATTAAGAGTTATAATCATCGCATCATTATGAAAGAACTGAAGTCCTTGGGCATCCTCCTCGGTGAAGACAAAGGACTCTTCGATCTTCGACGTCTTGGATGGTTCGACTATTTTCTCCATCCTTCTGTGGGGTCCTCCAGTTATTGCATCAATTACTCCTGTAGAAGGCCGATCCCAGAAGACTCCCTCTATTGCGGTTCTGGCGGAGCAGGTAATTTTCATTGTTCCTCCTGATGATCCGACCAGCATCGAATGAATCGATCCAAGTGACCATGCCGGATAAGTTCTTCTATTTCATCTCAAAGCTGGAAGCTGTCTTCGATGTCATGATCGTGGTCGCAATGATAAAGATAATATTTATTGTGATTCCATCGACCAGGGTTGGACCGCAACTTTCTCACTCTCGGGATCCAATCCCTGATCTCCATAAGCATCTGTGCTCGACGACATTTAGAGGGGTGTAATTTATGAATCTTTCAGGTGGAGTTACATGCCAATCCCCTTGAGGGTTGTCTCTCTATCGAGGGTTTCACAGGGGAGTTCGGGATCTTCGGTGCCTGGGAGTTGAGCGAGGGGGTTGCTGACTCCTTGGTGGAGACTCTGACCTTTCTTCCCTTTTGTCTTTAGTTGGAATCATCAGGGGCTTGCCTTCAAACACCTCATCTGGCCTATAGTATTTCTCTACTCAGGCCGGCATGTCGGTGAAGTCTCGAGGATAGATCTTCTCCAGAGAATAGTGAAGATCATTCTTCAGCAATCCATCCTTTAGGGAGGCCATCGTAACCAATTGATCTAGGTTGTGGACTTCTAGCACGACCGCATTAAAACAATCGAGATAAGATTTGATGGACTGCCCTTCTCTCTGCTTCATATTCACCAGGGAGTCCAATTGCTACTGTTGTCTCCTACTACTCATGAAATGGCCAACGAATAGTCGACTAATTTTATCGAAAGAATGGATCATCCGGGGCTTCAAGCTAGTGTACCAATGCCGAGCTATATCCTTCAGGGTGGATGGAAAGGTGCGACAAAGGGCAGCATCGATAGCCCCATGTATGACCATCAAAGACTTGAAGCTTTCCAAATAGTCCACAGGATCAATGATCCCATGGTAGCCCTTAAGCTGCGGCATCTTGAAGTTCATGGGGAGTTGCTCTTGCATTATCCAGTCACTGAATGGTGGGTTAGTATTATACCCATTGTCACATGCCGATTTCTGATGATAGATCGCCTTGATCCACTCATTCATCTCCTGAAGTTGACAGTCAATCTCTGCATCTCTGACAGTATAATTTTTAGAACACTGTGGGGGAGATCGTTGACTAGATGTTGAGTCTTGCCTAGAATGAGGACTCGATGATCATCATCTTTTAGGTTCTGAACTCTGGGATCGGTTGTAATGAGTTTGTCTCCCCCGCACAAGACTTCGAGGGGGGAGCGGAGGTCGCACCGGCACTGCAGCTGTAGGCTGTTGTGGGAAAATTGCTGAAGGTGGATTCACCATCGGTGCTGTGCTGGCCGGTAGGGATGCGATTGTAGCCGCCATTGTTGGTGTCACCATCAGAGGTACAGCATAAAGTTGCTGCATCATCTGAATGACGATGGTCAAAATTTGAACTTGTTGGAACAGTAAATAAAATTATTTTGCACTAACGGTCACCACCTATGGGGGAGGTGGTTGCTAAACTTTCGGCTGTGGCTGCACTGAAACTTGCTGGCCCGTCGCATTCTCCACTGACTAGGAGGCGGCAGTGGTGCCAAATCTAGATCGATGCTCTTCATGGTGCTATAATCTTTGTTTGATGCTCCTTCTCACAATTGGGTCTGGATCCTTCCTCTAGTGTCAATCTGTTGTCGTTGAAATTTGGACCATGGTTGAAAAAAGTTAGAGTGGTGGTGCATCCTCCCAAAAGAAAAATCTGTAGGCAAGTCCTGACCGGAGTTGGATCTAGCAGAGACCCTCCGACGCTCAAATCAGATAACAGAAAATAGAATATAAGTGTAGAAAGATTATGGTTACGTACCTTGGGAGATCTTCTATAGATCTTTTTGTAGGTTAAAGTCGTGTAACCATCAAGAAAAATCATGGGGCCGATCCAGGCACGACGTGGCAAGATTTCTGATCAAAATTGATGGGACAGTTATTGCACCTACTTTTTTCATTCTGAAACTGTCTAGAAGTTGTGGGTGCTTTTGAATTTTGAATTAAGACGTAAGTGGGATCGACCCTATCCCTTTAGTTGGGAGTTTGGTCTAATCTAATGGAAGTGGGTGTCGAGGAAAGGAAATGGTCAGGTTGGATCTTGCTCAACAAAGTGAAGACGGATGGCGACTGATGCATGCCTACGGTCGAAGTCAGAACTTAGCATATTTGAGTGTCCAACCATCTGCAGTCGTTTAGGTATTAAAGGTCAGTCGTTGTGAAGACAGAAGTAAATCTGATGCTGGAGCTTGGAGTGGCGAGCTAGGAGTGGCCGATCCTAAGAATTTCACTCAAGATGGTTTAGAAATTAAGGATCATCATGGATCGAAGCTAAGATCGAATCATATTACCACATCTATTAGCCCATATTTAGCCACTTGCTTATGTCTTCGGCCCAAGAAAAAATATCCCCCCTAACAATAGTAATATTTATATAATATATTATAATATATTATTATAATAGAATATACTATATTATATTTTAATATAGTATATTATAATATAATATAAAATATTACATTATAATATTATAATAAATTTATATAATATAATATAATATAATAATAATACTATAATAAGAAAATAATATTATAATATATTGCATTGTTATATGTAATGTAATATTATATTATACTAATATAAGATATTAACATAGTATAATATAATATATTATAATATACTATAATATATTATTAAAATAATATATAATAATATATTATATTATATTATATGCTATTATACTATAATATAATATTATGTATAATAATATTTATATAATAAAAGATATTATGAAAAATATAGATAGATCTTAGCAATTTATCTAAAAAATTAGTAATGCAAATGTTATGAATCAGGCTCGAAGCCCAGCCCCAAAAAAAAAATTGAGAAGAAGACTCTGTTAGGAAGTCTTCTTCTCTCTAAGACGACTCCTGATTGGAGTCGAAATCACCACCAGAGAGGAGTCAAACTCCTCCCCTCTAGCCCTATTTAAAGGGAAGAGCTCTTCTCTCTTTCTCCCATCAAGCATCAAGAACAATCAGCAAGGATCGTCAGAGATTTTTCATGGAAGTCCTTCATCGTGCTCGCCTCGATTCCTCACCACAGCAGTCACCGGAGCTCGAGATAAGCCTCGGCTCCTCTACCTCCCTTCTCCCCCTTCCTTTCCTTACATGTGTGCATGATCGTCGGCGATCGGGTTCATCGAATTTTGTTGGAAAAAAACATCCCCTGTTTCAGACTATTTCCGCCCCTCTTTTCTTTGGCTTTCTGACATCGGTGGTTATCGTCGACCGTCGATTTGGTTTCTCCAAACTACACCATCGCAGCCCCTGCTGCCGCCGGCCACTAGCCGACAATCATCACCCTTAACCCAAGGAGCAAGAAGGGATCGCACGGTCCCCTGTTCCACTAAAGAAAACTCACGGGAAGAAGAAGGAAGAAAGAAAAGAAAAAAAAAGAAAAAAAAAAGAGAAAAAAAAGTAAAAGAAAGAGAGAGACTTTCTCTCTCTTCCATCTTCCCTTTTCTTTCTCTTTCTATTTTCTCTCTCTAAAATTTTTTCTCTCTAAATTGTTTTTCTCTTTTGATGGATTTTTCTCCCTAAAATGTTGGATTTTCTCTCTCTTCCCCCTCTCCCTTCGATTTAAAAATCTTTTTAATAGCCCTTGAGATCCTAAGAAAGGGATCTTGACCATTAACCAATAGATAGCCAGGCTAAGAAGATTTAGTGTTTTATTAGGATTTAGTTTAATAAAATAATGATTTGGGATATTAGGTTTGAAGAGAACTTTGGTGAGACTAAGATGGCCCCACGTCGAATAAATAGAGCTGCTCAGATTGCTGTTAAAGAGATATCGAACCAATAGGAGGGTGATACTCCTCACCTGATGGGTGACACCCCTCGGGAGGAGGGAGTTGTTGATCCTGTCGGAACTGCTCCGACAGCATGTGAAGAACCGAACATGGCCCAATTGATGCAAACTATGGTAGAAGTGATACAAAAGTAGCAACAATTGTTTGAATAGCAATAGATACACCGAGATATACCGCAACAGCATGATCATAAAGAGCAGCCAGTGCCGCGAAATAACATTATGGAATTTAAAAAGATAGCTCCTCCTGCTTTCAAGGGAACCGCTAAACCTTTAGAAGCTGTCAATTGGATAAGAGAGATGGAAAAGGCCTTTGCTGTCCAAAAATGTTGTGATGAAGAAAAGATTAGATATGCTGCTTATTTATTACAAAGTGAGGCATTTAATTGGTACCAAAGATTAGAACATAAATATGATCAAGAAGGGGAGTAACTTACTTGAAAAATATTTCTAAGGGCATTTCATGATCAGTATTTTTCTCGAAGTGTAAGGATTCAAAAAGAGTAAGAGTTTATTTATTTGAAACAAAAAAGTATGTCGGTAGCAGAATATGAAGCCAAATTTACTGAGCTTTCTAAGTTTGTTCTGAGGATAGTTGAGGACGAGCGAGATCGAGTGCATAAATTTGAGATGGGTCTGAAGATAAAAATTAGAAAACAAATGGTTCCATTAGAGTTAACTACTTACACGGATGTGGTGAATAAGGAACTGATAATCGAAAGAGAAGTCAATGAAGAACGTGCAAAAAAAGAAAGAAATCAAAAGAAGAGAAATAGGTCGAATAAAATTCAAAGATAGAACAGTAAAAATATCGAGGGTTCGAATAAGAGATCAACAGGTAGTAACTCTGGGCCGACCGATAGCATCAAGTGTTCTAGGTGTAGCAAAGCTCATAGTGAAAAGGACTGTCATTGGAATATTGATGCATATTTTGGTTGTGGTCAGAAGGGCCACAAAATAGCCGATTGCCCACAAAGAGTAGAAAGTCAATTTATCCCGATGATTGAACAAAATCAAAATAAAAATTCAGAACCCCGGACTCAAGGAAGGGTCTATACTCTTATGCAATAAGAAACACATACTTCTAATACAAAAGTAACAAACTCCGAGAAAGATTCTCAGAATTAATTGAATTCGCTCGCAAAGTAAGTAATACTTCATTTTTTTAGATTATTCAGTAAATTATAAAATATTTTCAATATTGAACTATGCATGATTTATGAATATGATGCGTGGTGTTTTGAATTATTGAATATGCTCCTTGTTGATTTATAAATATGCTTATTAAATTCAATATGGATTATATTGATTGATTTCGATATCATCTGATTTGTGATTTTCGAATTAGAATATAAATAAGTACTTTGAATTGAGATGGATTTTGATTCACAACCTGGCTAAGTTCCAATACCTTGCCAGTGGAGGTTATATGCTGGTATTTCGATACTCTGCCAGTGGAGGTCATATGCTGGTATTTTGATACTCTACCAATGGAGGTTATATGCTGGTATTTCGATACCCTGCCAGTAGGGATCATATGCTGGTATTTTGATACTCTGTCAGTGGGGGATTATACGCTGGTATTTCGATATCCTGCCAGTGAAGATTGTGCGCTGGTACTTTGATACCCTGCTATTGGGGTTATACGGTAGTACTTTGATTTAATTCATGGCTGTTGAGATACGTATGTTGTTTTGAAAGAAATTGATTTATGAACCGAAGAAATTGAAAATAAATTTTGAAAGGCTGAAATTGAATGATCTTATTTTGATTAATATTCTATATTTAAACTAATGCATCTTGTATATCTTTTTTCAGTATATTATTGTTGCTGACTTTATCTAGCTAAAGTGCACATTGCTTATTGGGCCATTTAGCTCATGACCAATTTTTATTGTTTTTAAAAATTCAGAGATCTAGCTTGATCTGGAGATTCAATACGAGAGAGTGAATTAAAGAAAAACTTTGACATTCTATTTTAGATTAGAAGTTATTAAGTTTTGAATTTTAAAACTATAAAATTTTATTTTATAAGATATTTGATTTAGTTAATTAAAATAAAATTGAGTCGTAAATTATTTAAATTTTATTCTGCTGTGATGTATTGATATCGTGATGAGATGCCTTGCATGCTTATAGAGAGAGTTCTTCATAAGTATGCGGCGGTTGCCATGACCTCCGACTGGCGAACTCGAATCGAGGGTATGACAGCAAAAGAACATGGATAACAGATTTTTAGATCATTTTTCAATGCATAAAAAAGAATATGAATAAATTATTTTTTTATGTAAATGTTACTTGAAAAATACTTACCCAAGAGAATACTGGATAAATTATTTACCCTCAAAAGAACATGTGCTTTAAGTAACTGTTTTCCCCAATTTATAAAACTACACTTCTTTTTCTACTAAAAGATAAAATCCTATCATAAGATAGAATAGAGTCCTACAGGATAAAAGAGATACTAACAACTTTCCACATATTATATTCTCCTACTAGAACTAAGATTGGTTTATTTAGCTTAAAGCTTATCCTAAGCTAAATTGGACCAGCACATGAAGTAAAAGGGAGGAAAAAAAAAAACCATGCTTTGAATTTCATAATCGATTCCAGCATCAATTTACCCAACCAATCGAAATTGCTAAATTACTCGAAATTATGCAATACCCCAGCAAAGAAACGCAACCAGAGCTTCATTATCATCGATTTTTACCGCCCTTCCCATCAATCTCCTCCCCGAGATTTGTCTCACATCTCTAGTTCATTCAACTGGATAGAGTAGAGAATGAAATATACGAGGGGCAAATATCAGAGATCGAAGAATTACTATTTACCAATGAAAGAAAGCAGGGGTGGGAGATAGGAGGGAGTCGACGAAGTCAATGGTGGCCACAGGTATTTGGGATGGCTGGAATGCACGAAAAAGTGAACTTCAATGAATGCTCCATGATCATCAGTGGAGAGAGGATAGGGTAGGAAAGTCGGCATGAAATGGGGGATAATTGAGGGTAGAAGAATATATTTTGAAGAAGGTTGAAAAGAAATAAAGGACGTTGGCTTTTGAAACGACATGCTAAAGGACGTTGGCTGCTTCAATGAATGCTCCGAAAATTTGGAAGATCTCTTTGCAAATTTTTCAAAATGAGGTGCGTGTGAATCGTCCAAACTTGAGGAACTGAAACAGTAATTTTTTTTTAAAAAAAATATTGGTGTCACCAAATGCTTAATTTAGAAAGGGAATAAAGGATAGATAAGAGGTGGATAAAGGTCTATTCCTGCCAAGCGAACCATTTTAATATATGAATAGCATGCCAAGGTGAGTTTGATAGGTTGGACTCCATGATGGGTTGCTGTTGGAATTGGCGCAGTCCATGGTTACTGGCTCCAACACCATCCACTACAAAAGGTAGATGCAAATCAAGGGGTGGAGATTTATGGTTACAAATGCTAAGAGCTCACTGTAATACTCTCGATCCATTCCTGTATCACAAATCATGTTGAAAATTAAACTTTACGATCCATAAGACCCAAAGTAGCACGCTACTCCTAAGTGGGCTTGATGTGAAGCCAGAAGAACCAAACAATATCAGCCACCTAATCAATAGATTACTTCAGCTATAACAATTTCTTAAGATAGGGTAGACATATCTCTGCCAAGTATGTTGCAGGTGACAACTGACGATCGCTTATATTAATTCAAAGCATAAAAGGAATTCTAGATGGTCGGTCATTTAGGCTCACCCACTGGGTGAGTGAGACACCAGTTCTTCTTACAGCATGGGCTCATGATGCTACGAGTATCGTTGACGCAATGAATCTTGTCCGAACTTATTCTAATAGTTAGATGGAAGCCATAGTCATCAGGACTCGAGTTTTGGTGGTTTGGTAGGATGGAATCACATGGCTGTCGAAGTCACCTGATGAATCACATGGCTACATTCTAGCAGACATGGGATATGATGTATAGTTCGCTTATACTCGTGGAACAATCTACAGCCTTGGCCACATATCACTCATCGGATGATTCGGTAGTACTCTTCTTTCAATAAACTAGCTTCATTCCAATATCATGTGTCCTTCTATCAAAAATATTATCTCTGAAGCTTGTCCAAATCGAGATCTTCATTGCACTGTTGCTGCAGAGATCTGGCTTAGGTCGGATTTGCTGGAGTCGAAGGATGATTGCGACTTTTCAGTGGCAAAACTTGCAAAATAAGTCTTGACCAGAATTAGACTTAGATAGAGACCCTCCGACACTCAAGTTAGAATTTCTAGAACAAAAGAGAAGAAGCATGTTAAGGAGATATTGCTTACCTTGAGGATCCTTTTAGGCCTCTATTTATAAATAGAGGTGAGCTGTTGGGGGGGCATTATTTTTGATCCATCCCGATCGATTCGGATGCAGCATGGTAAGATTTGGGACCGAAATTCTCAGAATATGGTTGTTATGCTTGCCTCATTTGCTTCAGAACCAGCTGTTATGCTGCGATTGCTTTGAATTTGAAAAGAGGTGTGGGGATCTCAAATCAGATCTGATTTGATTAGAGTACTTTGGATCGATAGAGGATGTGGTTGGTAAAAGGTGTGGATCACTCTAATACCGATGGCTAAAAATGACGATCGAAGCTAAAATCGACAGGTTCTCCATCAAGAAGCACCATCTGAGATGAATTGGTTAGAAAGTGAGGGTTGATAAGATCCAAAGCAATCTTGATCTTCCACTTGCTTATGTCTTCGGCTTGGATGACATATAACCCCCTAACACACGCCCCCTACGTACGAGTTCAAACCAGAGTTGGTTCGGCAAAGGGAGTATACCAAATTGAAGCTACCAAAGATATGGGGTACGTGCCCTTGCTTCAGTTGAAATGATGCATGCACGACCCTTCAGTGAAGTGAAGGGTCGCATCAATAAGCAGTCACGATCGAAAAAAGGGGGGCAGTTTGTGGAATTCGAAGCACAACATGCATCATTTTAGGAGCCACCCTCATAAATGAGCCAGCTATCAATTCTACAGGCCTATAGGAAGGTGCCAGATGTCGGTCATCCGACAATCAGGGGGGATCCGATATCCATATCGCGTTATCTTTCATATTGTAAAAAGGGGCCATATCCTTCTGTTGTCTTTTCTTTCTCACATTTCTAGACTTTTTTCTTCTCCTTCCTCTGATTAGGTCGCTAGTTTTCTTCGAGTGTTTTGAGAAACTCCCCCCTTGACTGCCTCTTTTGATTTTCTCAGGTCACTAGTGACTTTCTATGGTCAATCACTCTCACAGGTTAGTTTTTTCTCATTCTTCAGCTGATTTCTTATTTTTCCCTCCATTTTTTGTCTTTTCGATCCTTCCTCCTAGTGTTGCTTTGCTTTCTCAACTTCTTTTTCAATTCTCCCGATCTTTTCATGGCTCTTCCTTTGTTCTCTAATGGCTGGCTCTGAAAGTTTCAATGGAAATTGGTCCTCCGGGTCCTCTCCTTCTTCGGGGGGAGGTCTTATGAAGTCGGGTGTCGGGCATGAGGTTGGATCACCTTTTGTGCCTAGCACCATTGGGTCCGTATTGGACTTAGAGAACCTACATCTAATTTGGGCTCAATACAAAATTCCCTCTTCACTCAAGTTGGAACTTTCGGGGCCAGCAGTTGGATCGGTGATCCTCTTTCTGACTGGATCAGACTGTATGAAGAAGCATTTCGAGTTAGACTTAGGTTGCCCATTCATCCCTTCATTGTAGAACTATTCCACTTTTTCAACATCACTTTTTGTTCTATCATCCTGAACTCTTTCTATTTTATCATTGGCTTCGTTACCATTTGCATCCTAAGTCCAACCAACCATTTCTCTCTTTCAATCCTTCTTCACTATCAAGAGGTATATCGAAGATTGATGGTATGTTTCTCCTTTAAGAGGAGTCTTTATGCTGATAAAGAGAACTCCTTCTTTGGTTCATGGGTGAAAGGGTCAATTTTTATTTATTTCGGATCCTTCCATTGAGGATTGGAGGCTTCTGTACTAGGGTCGATTGAAGGATTCTATTATTTAGATCCCAAAGTTAGGCAAAGAGGACATAAAGCGTTCTAAAATTTTATGGAGGTATAAAATTTCTCCTCTAAAGCAATTGCTATCGAAGCAGATCCTCTTTAATACTGGTCTTAGTCCGGCCGACTCCAAAGGTGAGAATTAGTTTAGTTATTTTTCTAATGTCTGCTCTCTTTTTTTCTTTTTTTGTGTGTGTACTAATTTATCTTAATTTGTTGTAGACATGAGGCTCGAAGTACTCGAACTATTGAAAAAAAAATGCATTGAAGAAGAGGAAGACTTCGACTGCCATCGAGGCCTAGAAGAAGTAGAAGACTGCTAATGTCGATAAAAGGGAAGCATGCTCTACATGGGTCTCCTTTGCACCAGTTGACGTTATCCTGGCCACTCTGGCTCAGACAAGCTCTTCCAAGCCGGCCGCCCTTCTTGCCCCCAAAGCTGGGGGGAGCCATCCATCTGCCTCCCTAGGCAAGCAGTCCAGTTCGGTCCCCATCGAGGCTTCGGACATCCAAGATATCGATGCGGGGCTGATCCCACCCAATGCCTCATTTGAAGACTAGTGGGTTGCCCGTGAACTTCTAGAGGAGATGCTTCGACCTGCTGATCTGGATAGGATCGAAGGGTAGAGTTTCAACAGTCAACAAAGGGAGGCTGTAATCTCCATCATTTGAGTGAGTTCTTCCCTCCTTCCTTTTTGCTCTTTTCTCTTCTCTTTCTTTCCTCTTTTTTTTACTCACTTCTTTCTAAATGCAGTTAGGCCATTGTATTGCTATTTTCATCAACACATTGAGGATCACCCAATTAGATGCCGTCGAAGCATAGAAGAAATGCGAGAAGGTGGAAGTTACTACAATCGAAATTCGATCGAAGATGAAAATGGTCGAAGCTGAAGCCAAATGCCTAAAGGAGGTGTTGGACAAAGCTAAGGCTTCTAAGACAAAGGCCAAGGTCGATTTGACCTCAAAGAAGAAGAAACGATAGACGGCCCAAACTAAGGCCACTAAGGCTGAGAAGAAGGTAGAAGGCCAGATCACCGAGGCCAAACATTTGACAGTAGAAGCTCTCTGAGCATTGCATGAGTTCACTGAAGAAAACATGAAGTTCAGTGAGGAAGCCTTCATTGTCGGGCAAGACATTTGCCACCAAAAAATAGTGGCACATTTCTTGGACTTGGACCAGGCCTTCCTAGATGATGAAGAAGAAGAAGCCGATGAAGATCTGGCTCCTGAACCTATGGTATTTGAAGAGCTTTCGAAGTCTAGACCAGTGTCTAAAGAAGTGCCAGTGTCTGTCACCGTCAAAGCCGTACCTTCATTGATCCCACCACCACCAGTGGAGGGATCTGAGCAGCCAGTTGGGGCTATCCCAAATTCATCCACCGATCCTCAAGCTGAGATCATAAATACTTAAAATTTGTATCATTTTTCTTTCTTCCTGTCAAGGTAAAAGAAAACTTTTCATTAATGGAAAGTACTTTTTCAGCTTCTCCGTGTCTCCTCATAAGTTCTGATTCTCACAATGTATTTATTTTCATACAGTTTGAGTGGTGTAAATATTGTGAGCACATGCTTGTGTTGGGTTTCGATCATGTAGTAGAATATGAATTTTAAAAATTTTTAAACATGCATATCAAAAGTTTTAACAATTAAAACTGTCAAATCAAAATTCAAATCCTAGAATCACCTTGTAGATGTCAAACAAAATAAAATCAGGCATACAAAGAGATAGAAACTTATACTTTCTCCAATGTGTAGTATGATAAGAAGGTAATTTTCACAAAAATTCAAAATAGAAGTTCTCCAATGATGGTCGACATGGAAGTTGGTCAAGATCCTTCCCAACTGGTACACTACCACAGCCTTTTCTTTATAAGAATATTGTCGGCTTCGAACTCAAAGAACGATTGCACCAATGCTCAATTGCCTTCGATTTCACCATTAGGATCACACCAAGAGAATTCTCTTTAGAAGTCTCATAACCTAGAATTTGATTTTATACTCCAACATATGGAAAAAATCAAATCTTAGGACAAGCTCACTACACTTGCTATTTTTCTCACCACCCTTCTTTCTATTTTTCTTCCCAAATTTTTCCTTATCTTTTCCTCAGATTTTTTTCAGATTTTTTCTCTCTTATCACACACCAAAGACCTCTGATTTTTTACCAAAATTCAGTCCTTATTCCATATGAGACGCCCCATATAAATAGATAAGAAAAGGATGTCAAGAGAACCAAGGGGTGCCAACTCTTGGCACTCCACTTCTCTCACATAGAGAATTAAATCTTCGATGCATTAAGTGGCACAGAAGAGGCTTCACATAGAAGGACTCTTCCTCTTCTGTGCCCCATAATTCTCTCATTAAATTCTGGCATGTGATAATTAAGGAAATAGAAAAAATCGATGAGATGGTTAAGAGTCTTAAGGAAGAAGGACTCTTCCTCTTCTTAACGCTAAAAAGGATGGGCAGCAATTAATTTTTAGCATGAAACTTGGGTGACATGGAGGTCTCCTTGCATACTTGAAACTCTTCCAAATTGAATAGGAGTCCAATTAAAATAGACCTAATCCAATCAAGTCAAAGACAATAGGTTCAGTTTAGCTCAAACACTTTAAACTTAACCTAATTAGGAACTCGGGTTAACACAATGTGCTAACAAAATTAACCTCTAAGATTTATAATAAATCTTAATTAAATCAAATTAAGATCAAATTTCAAAGTGTGTGACCCATTGAATTTCAAATCTAGCCGCAGTGGATACAAACTTTTGATCTAACCCTAATCCGATCAGATTATGTCAGCTCAAGAGTCCAAATTAACTAGGACTCTTCTTAATTAATTTTTGAATTAAACTCTTTTAATTCCGATAAGTCTACAAGTCAAGATTGACGTCTAGCAATATGTCATGACTATCTGAAAGAAATAAAATTTGATAAAAATTATTAAAATATTCTTCAGTGGCAAGTTACCATGCATTCAATTCTTTAATTAAACAACATCCCAGATGAGCTATGGGTATGGAATCATATCAAACCTAATTACTTATCTAAATGTATCTCGATTAGAAGGTGATGATTCAGTGGATGATACATTAGAAATTTTTTTCTAATTATCATCTTGCTTTGGCCAAAGCCTTCCAAAAATATCAACCTATGAGATCACATAAGATGTTCGCTCTCCTTATTAGGAGTGACTGATCCCTTATTGATCATTCACGACCTCCATATACACTTCACCACATCCAGAACACCCCACAAAAAGATCAGAGAATCAAGTTAGAAAGTGAACCAAAATATAAATTCACGTACACAAGGTACTGTGGTGATCTCAGGTCAAAAGATCACTTACACAACTTTCACTAGAGAATCATCAGCTGACATGTAAATAAGACTCCATCAGATGTTCTCTCATAGGTCTATTCAATGAACTCATTCTCTAATGAGCATACATATCTTTGTATTAGTGTCACCACATAAGAGATTGTGAGATCAACCACCCTCATCACTGAGCATACATAGGACATGCCAGTCTTACCGGTATCATTGATCTCTAACTTAATGAACCAATGATTGAAAATATTTTAGGTCATGGCTATCAAAGATTTAGATCTCACTGATGTGATCTCATCATGATCCTAAAATCATTATCCAGACCTATGGGGTTCATTATAATCTTAAAAAATAATAATAAGATGCATCATATAATGAATCGAGAAGTCTATTTTATTAAAAATAATATCAATTATATGAGTTTAGAAGATAAATTATAAAAAATATTCGATCGCATCCCATATACGATTGGCTTGTAGGATATTATTTTTTCAATCTTCCACTTGCACTAAAGCCAATCGCCTCTAAACTTGATGCCCGTGCAATCAAGATGGTGGTCAAATTACTGCAATGACAAGGCCTTAGTAAATGGACCCACTATATTATTCTTGGTATCAACTCGCTCCATAATTACATCGCATCTTTCGACTATCTCCTGAACAAGGTGGAACCATCTTGGGATGTGCTTGGATTTATAATGAGAACTCGGTTCCTTGGCTTGAGCAACTGTCCCAATATTATCACAATAAAAGGGTACAGGTCGTTCAATCCTCAGAATCACATCCAATTCTGAGATGAACTTCTTCATCTAGACGGCCTCCTTAGCAGCCTCACTAGCAGCAATGTACTCAACCTCAGTAACTGAGTCAGTAACAGTTTGCTGTTTGAAATTCTTCCAACTTACTGCTCCACAATACATAGTGAACACATATCCAGATATAGATTTGCTATCATTCAGATCAGATTGAAAACTAGAGTCAGTATAATTTTTCAGTTTTAAATCAAATCTACCATATATGAGAAAAAATATTTCTAGTCCTTCTCAAGTACTTGAGTATATTTTTCATAGCTTTCTAATGATTCTCTCCGGGATCTACCTGAAATCTGCTCACAATGCCCAAGACATAAGTCACATCAGACCTGATACACAGCATAACATATATTATTGATCCTATAGCCGAAACATAAGGAATAGAACTTAATCTATTTTCCTCTTCAGGTGTCTTAGGAGACATCTTCTCAGAGAGTTGTATGCCATGACCCATGGGCAAGTAACCTCTTTTACTTCCCTCCATGTTGAATCTCTTCAATACAAGGTCTATGTACTTAGACTAGGATAAGCCAAGCATCCTCTTTGATCTATCCCTATAGATCTTTATACTAAATATATAGGATGCTTCACTCAAGTCTTTCATGAAAAATTTTTATGACAGCCATATTTTGAACGATTGCAACACAGAGATATCATTCTTAATGAGCAATATATCATCCATGTACAAGATCAAGAAGATAATAGCACTCCCACTAGTCTTCTTGTACACACAAAGTTCATCCATATTTTTAAAAAATAAACGATTTGACTGTCTCATCAAAATGGATGTTCCAGCTCCTCAATGCTTGCTTTAATCCATAAATGGATCTATTCAGCTTGCATACTTGATTTACTCTCCTACTAAAGATAAATCCCTCTGACTAAGTCATTTAGACTTCCTCCTCAAGATTTTCATTGAGGAAGGCAGTCTTGATATCCATCTGTTAGATCTCACTATCATGGTATACAGCAATAGCAAGCATAATCTGAATAGATTTGAGCATGGCTACAGATGAAAAGATTTCTTCATAATCAACCCTTATTTTTGTCTGAAATCTTTTGTTACCAGCCTGGCCTTATAAGTCTCTAGTTGACCATCTACTCCAATCTTCTTCTTGAAGACCCATTTGCAGCCTATTGGGATCACATCCTCAGACGCATCTGCTCCAAACTTAGTTGGTATACATGAAGTCCATTTCAAATTTCATAGCATTGAGCCATTTGTCAGAGTCACTACTCATGATAACTTCTGAATAGATCGTAAGATCATCATTCTCAATGATGTAGGATGTATTGTCACTCTCAATGACAAATCTATACCTGAGTGATATATTACGCACTCTACTTGATCTTCGAAGAGGAGGTATGTGTAGTGGCTGTGCCTCAATAATCAGCATATCTGGTTGAGAGTCAACTTATGAATTCTGGATAGGTTGTAAGTTTTGAATTTTCTCAAGTTCAACAGATCTCCCACTGCCCTCTTTTTGGATGAACTCTTTCTCCAAGAAAACGGCATGCCTACTAACAAACACCTTTTGTTAAGTAGGGTGATAGAAGTAGTATCCTATACTCTCCTTTGGGATAACCCATAAATCTGTATTTTTCTAATCTAGTACTAAGCTTATGTCCATCAATATTTTTCACATAAGCAGGGCAATCCCAAATCTTAAGATGTTTAAGACTGAGTCTCTTCCCTTTTCATATCTCATATGGAGCGCTAGAGACAGATTTTGATGGCACTTTATTCAAAACATACGCTGCAGCCTCGAAAGCATATCCCCATAAGGAGATCGGAAGATCCGTGAAATATATCATGGACCGCATCATATCTAAGAAGGTGAGATTCTTTCTTTCTGCAATACCATTTAATTGTGGAGTGTAAGGAGATGTCCACTGAGAGAGAATATCATTTTATTTTAAATGATCAAGAAATTCACTAGTCAAGTATTCTCCTCCTCGATTAGATCGAAGAGCTTTAATGCTTTTACCAGTTTATTTCTCAACTATTCTTTAATACTCTTTAAATTTGTCAAAGACTTCAAATTTATATTTCATTAAATATACATATCAAAATCTAAACATATCATCAATAAATGTGATGAAGTAGGAGTATCCACCTCTGGCTTAAGTCGATATTAGACCACAAATATCAGTATGTACAAGGTCAAATATGTCACTCGTCCTTTCTCCATATCCAATAAATGGAGTCTTGATCATTTTACCCATGAGACAAGATTCACAAGTTCCATATGATTCAAAATTATAAGAATCAAAGAATTTATCTTTGTATAACTTGTTAAGTCTTGACTCATTTATATGACCAAATCAGTAGTGCCAGAGGTATGTGACATTCACATCCTCTCTCTTTTTTTTCTTTATATTATCAATATGAAGTACATTATCACTAAGTTATAAAAATAAAAGACCATTATCAACAAAAGTATTTTCATAAAATTTATTAAAAAATAGATAGAACAACCATTATTTTTAGCTTTTATTTCAAAATCTTGTTCTAATAATAAAGGTACAAAAATAATATTTCTAATAATTTTTAGAATATAATAATAGGTCTTCAATTTTTAAAATTTATTCGAAGGCAACTTTAAAATCTTGGTTCCTACGGCTTCGGTCTGAATGACTCTCCACTAGCGTCAAATAGCTCGAAGTCACCTTTACTCATACTCCTTATTTTCTTTAGATCCTGCAATGATTTACAAAGGTGTGAGCCACAGACGGTATCCAATACCCAAGAATCTAAAATTGAAGTACTTAATGATAAGTTTATTTGTATCATATACAAACTTTTAGCAATATTTACTTTTTTATGTTTCACAATTGCAAGGTATTCCTTACAATTCTTCTTTCAGTGTCTGTCCTTACCACAGTGATAGCAAGTACCTTTGGTGGAGACTTTCTTCACCTTCTTTTTGGAGATGCTAGCCTTAGGGTTCAACTTTTTCTTGAAATCCTTTTTGTCTTTCTTCCTGTTAATCTTATCTACAAGAAGAACTAGAGTCTTTTCACCTTTGAAATGGTTCTCTGCTGTTTTAAGCATATTCAACAATTCAGACAGGCTAATATTCAGTTTGTTCATGTGGTAGTTAATGACAAACTGAGAGAAGAAATCCAAAAGCGACTGTAGGATCAAATCCTGACTAAGTTCACCATCCATAGCAAAACTCAATTATCCCAGATGAGTGATCAAATCATCTTAAGGACATGAGTTTACACAAACATGCCTTTAGTCATCCAGACATGAAACAACTACTTAGATATCTCATATTTAGCAATTCGACTTTGTTCTCCATATAACTTCTTTAGATTAAGAAGTATATAAGGAACATCCATATCCTCATGCTACCTTTAAAGCTCATTGTTCATTGAGGCAAGTACGATATACTTGATAGTCACACTGTCATCCTTCCACATCTTATATCTGACCCTTTTCTTCTCAGATGCATCTTCTCCAATCATATCGAATACAGGTGAATCCAGTATATAGGCGACTTTCTCCTATGTGAGAACTATTTTCGAATTTCTCAACCAGTTTACATAGTTTGATCCGATCATTTTATTAGCATCTAGTATTTCTCGAAGTGACAGTGAGGATGTCATTTATGCAGTTAATCTACAATAATAAGAACACAATATAAGCGGACAACTCATAACGATATGCACAACTAGATTAGAACTTTTGTCTAATTGTGTCTTCCATTATTTTAATGAATTTTATTACCCTTAAATATGAAAAATGAGAAACATCATTATGTTTCTAAGTGGAGTTGAGATCTTTATTCCTCACAAGCACCTTGTGGATAGCATAACAAACATTCATGAGTTCAAGAGTAGGTAACACTTTACCAATTGTACTTCATACAATTCTCAATATTTTTCTCTCTTGCCTTTAGATCACTCATAGTCTTTTGAATAGCACAACAAACTACAGTGTTCAAGTTAACACTTCAATCCCATATGATCATACTTAAATAATGTCGCCCTTGTGGATAACACAACAAGGCAATACTATTCAAATATGCTATAAGCATCAATATGCACTTGTTGGGTATAAAATACCTCCCAGCCGAAGTTCGTGACAGGAATGACCCTTCGGGGATTCTACCGACTTCCGACCTTCGACGACATCTCTCCGAACCTCTCTGACGGCCAAGCCTCCGCAACACTCCCAAGTTTTGCCAACGGATAAGCCCCCCACCAGCGTCGGTCGGATTCTTCACGACGGACGGACTCCACCCAAGTTTTCATGATGATCGACCACCTTCTAGACTTCGTCCGGACTCCTACGGGAGCCGGACTCCGCCCACGACTTCACTTGCAGGTAGACTTCGTCCGGACTCCTACAGGAGCCGGACTCTGCCTATGACTTCACTTGTAGGCAGACTTCGTCCGGACTCCTACGGGAGCCGAACTTCGTCCCCGACTTTGATCGCAGGTAGACTTCGTCCGGACTCCTACGGGAGCCGGACTTCGCCCCCGACTTTGATTGCAGGTAGACTTCGTCCGGACTCCCACGGGAGCTGGACTTCATCCCCGACGTCAATTGCAAGTGAACTTCGTCCGGACTCCTATAGGAGTCGGACTTCGTCCTGACTTCTACTGTAGGTGAACCTCGTCCGGACTCCTATGGGAGCTGGACTTCATCCCCAACTTCAACCGCAAGAAGACTTCGTCCGGACTCCTACAAGAGCCGAACTTCGCCCCCGACTTTGATCACAGGTAGACTTCGTCCGGACTCCTACGGGAGCCGGACTTCACCTCCGACTTTGATTGCAGGTAAACTTCGTCCGGACTCCCACGGGAGCCGGACTTCGCCCCCGACGTCAATTGCAAGCGAACTTCATCCAGACTCCTAAGGGAGCCGGACTTCGTCCTAACTTCTACTGCAGGTGAACCTCGTTCGGACTCCTACGGGAGCCGAACTTTATCCCCGACTTCAACCGCAAGAAGACTTCATCCGGACTCCTACGGGAGCCGGACTTCGCCCCCGACTTTGATCGTAGGTAGACTTCGTCCGGACTCCTACGGGAGCCGAACTCTGCCCATGACTTCACTTGCAGGTAGACTTCATCCGGACTCCTACGGGAGTCGGACTCCGCCCACGACTTCACTTGCAGGCAGACTTCATCCGGACTCCTACGGGAGCCGGACTCCGCCCACGACTTTACTTGCAGACAGACTTCGTCCGGACTCCTACGGGAGTCGGACTTCGCCCCCGACTTTGATTGTAGGTAGACTTCGTCCGGACTCCTACGGGAGCCAGACTTCGCCCCCGATTTTGATTGCAGGTAGACTTCGTCCGGACTCCCACGGGAGCCGGACTTCGCCCCCGACGTCAATTGCAAGTGAACTTCGTCCGGACTCCTACGGGAGCCGGACTTCATCCTGACTTCTACTGCAGGTGAACCTCGTCCGGACTCCTACGAGAGCCAGACTTCGTCCCCGACTTCAACCGCAAGAAGACTTCATCCGGACTCCTACGGGAGTCGGACTTCGCCCCCGACTTTGATCGCAGGTAGACTTCGTCCGGACTCCGCCCACGACTTCACTTGCAGGTAGACTTCATCCGGACTCCTACGGGAACCGGACTCCACCCCCTACTTCAATTACAGGTAGACTTCGTCCGGACTCCTATGGGAGCCGGACTTCACCCCCAACTTCAATTGCAGGTGGACTTTATCCGGACTCCTACGGGAGCCGAACTTCACCGACTTCGACTACGTGAGGACTTCGTCCGGACTCCTACGGGAGCCGGACTTCGCCCCCGACGTCAATTGCAAGTGAACTTCGTCCGGACTCCTACGGGAGCCAGACTTCGTCCCCGGCTTCTACTACAGGCAGACTTCGTCCGGACTCCCACGGGAGCCAGACTTCGCCCCCGACATCAATTGCAAGTGAACTTCGTCCGGACTCCTACGGGAGCCGGACTTCATCCTGACTTCTACTGTAGGTGAACCTCGTCCGGACTCCTACGGGAGCCAGACTTCGTCCTGACTTTTACTGCAGGTGAACCTCGTCCGGACTCCCACGGGAGCCGGACTTCATCCCCGACTTCAATTGCAGATGGCCCTCGCCTATAGTACTAACGCTCAAGGCACCCAACGGTGGACGGCCCGCCAGCAACATCCGAGCTCCTTCCAGATGGATAGCCACCTCTCTCCGTCAGGTGCTTCGACCGACAGGCCTGGACTCCCTGACAGGCCATAATAATGATCACGATTCTGCTCTACTTCCTGCAACAGATTTCGTGCGGCTCTATCACTCCCTAGCAGGCTGCAGTAACGGCCACGACTCTGCTCCACTTCCTGCGATGGATTCCGCGTGCCTCCATCACTCCCTAGCAGACCACAATAATGGCCACGATTCTGCTCCACTTTCTACGATGGATACCACGCGGTTCCTCCACCCTCTAGCAAGTCGCGACAACGAACGTCGCTCCACTCCCCGCAACAGACTCCACATGGCATGTCCCGGTGATGGCCACGATCCCACTCCATTACTCTTCACAACAAACTCCTCCTGACCCTGGACAGCCCACTGCCAGACGGTTACAGATATCGCTATCAGTCTGTTGCCCCCTCCGCCTATAAAAGGGGGACCCCAGATACATTATTCTCTAAGCTCTAATTTTCTATCCCAAAACTCTTCTAAAATTTTCGTTCGAGCACTCCATTCTTGTTGAGGTAGAGAACTGACTTGAGCGTCGGAGGGTCTTGTCGGAGCAACACCAACTCTGGTTTAGACTTCTTTTGCAGGTCCCGGCGGCGACCGCGACTCCCTCAACTCCAACTTCTCTGATGCAGGCGGATTTTTGCACCAACAGGATTGGTGCTAGAGGAAGGGTTGTGTCTTTGCAGCATCCTTGTTCATAAAGGAGCGCTCAACGGGATCGCCTCCGGTCATCTTTTCCGACATCCACTCCTCCTTCCCCCATTAGGTCTTTACCCGATGCCTCCCCGCAAAGCATCCACGTGGTGATCCACGACCTCTACGGCCAGATCTCAGGCTCCGGCTTCACCTCCGATTTCCCAGCCTCCTCCTCCTCCTCCGACAACGACGGTTGGTGTGGAGCAATTTGACCTACTGGTGCAGCAAGTCAGAGGCCTCACCGAAGCTGTGCAGGCCATGCAACAGCAGCAGCAGCCGCTGGCATCAGTGCGACTGGAAAGAGCAACACCAGAACCCCAAAATTCGATGGTGGGATGGGCCACTTGGGCCAGCCGCCCCGACTTTCCCGAAAAGACGAATCCAAGGATGGAGAGCCCTCAATTAGACCACGATTCCACCTCTGGAAGATCTCTACCTCCATTCTGTCAGAAGACCCTCGAGACCCGTAGTCGAGAGGATTTCTTGGACCGGAGGCTCCAGGAGATGAACAGGCGGATCGAAGAGCTCCGCCACGCTCCCTCTGCTTATGGTGAGGATATTTGTACTGACCCTCCCTTTTCTCAGATGATCATGCAGGAACCGATCCCGCCGAACTTCAAACTCCCTCAATTTGAAAGCTACGACGGGACTTCGGACCCAGTTGACCATCTGGAGGCCTTTCGGACAATGATGTTGCTTCATGGTGCGTCCGACGCCATTCTATGCCGAGCCTTCCCATCGACCTTGAAGGGAGCGGCGAGAAACTGGTACTCGACGCTGAAGTCGGGTACCATTATTTCTTTTGATCAGATGAGCCACCAATTTGTGGCTCATTTTGTCAGCAGCCGGCGCCCCCGGAAGGGTTTGGAATCCCTCATCAACATCAAGCAGAGGGAGGGGGAGTCCATTCGGGCCTACATCAACCGTTTCAATGTCACCGCGGTGGAAATCCGGAACTTAGACCAATCGATAGCGATGGCCGCCCTGAAAAGCGGCCTTCAGAAGAACGACTTTTTATTCTCCCTGGAAAAGAAGTACCCCAGGAATTTTGCTGACCTGTTGGCTCGGATCGAAGGGTACGCCCGAGCGGAAGAAGCCTTCAAAATGAAGGATGAGGAGACTGCGAGAGAGCGACAGATGGGAGACTCGAGTAAGCCCACAGTCAAAAAAGGGCCGAGAGAAGCTTGGCCACGTTCTCGAACTCCTTCCGGGCACAAGCGCGTCCAGACTCCTCCTCGAGCACGCAGGCAGGGAAGCCCGGATCGTCGGGCTCGGCGGGGCTCTCCCCCAGGAAGATTTCGCAACTATGCCCCCCTCAATGCATCGAAAACCCAGGTACTGATGGAGGTCAGAGAGCAGCTCCCTAGGCCAGAGAGGATGCGCACGCACCCCGAGAAGTGCAATCCTAACAAGTTCTGCCTCTACCATCGCGACCACGGCCATGACACGGAGGAATGCATCCAGCTCCGAGATGAGATCGAGGAGCTCATCCAACGAGGTCGATTTGATAGGTTCATTCGGCGCCGGCCTGAGGGTAGAGAAGATCGGCCAAGGGCCCTGCCGCAGCCTGAGCCACCAAAAAGGGAAGAGCAGCCCAGAGATCAGCCTCCAATCGGGATCATCAACTCCGTCTCTGGAGGACCTCGACAGGAAGCAGACCTTCCAAGGCACTAGGGTTTGAAAATTTGTAAATGTATAAAGAACGACTCTACTTTAAATCAAGATTCCTTTCAAATCTGGACATCTTTTTCTTTTTGGCACGGACTTGTAATGACAGGGGACGACCCCTTCGGACAACAAAAATAAATCCTAATGTAGGCAAAGTCGAAGGCCCGGTTACCCTTAGACCGGATGGGGGGAGAGGCCAAACAGCGCCCATATACGCCCCCACAGCCATGTTAGGGACAGGAGGAGAACCTCACCCTGACATGAGCAAGGTCGAAGGCCCGGTTACCCTTAGACCAGATGGGGGGAGAGGCCAAACAGCGCCCGTATGTGCCCCCACAGCCATGTTAGGGACAGGAGGAGAACCTCACCCTAACATGAGCAAAGTCGAAGGCCCGGTTCTCCTTAGATCGGATGGGGGGAGAGGCCCTGTGGCAGGGGAAGCACTTTGGCAGGACACTATCATCGGGAAACAAAAGTGTCAAGGCGCGTCTCATTGCAGAAAGAAAAGCAAAAAAGGAGAAGGAAGGAAGAGTGGAGAAGCCCTCAATAAGGAGAAATTCAACTTTATTGATTGAATGTTTCTTAAAGACAAAAAGGAAAAGAAAAGCGTCAAGCCTCCGCCTTCCTCACCGTCTCCTCCGAGGTCTGCTTCTCTTTCTTCAGGGCCTGCTTTTCTTTCTCCAGGGCCTCTTGGAGGATAACTACCTCGGCTGCCTTTTCTTTGAGGTGAGCGACTTCGGCCCGACGACTCTCCTCTGTCTGGATGGCGTCTCTCCTCGCCCGGTTCGTCGCCTCGATATTGGCAAGGAGCTGGTGCCCGATCTGTAAGGGCGGCTAGGAGGTCAGAACGGAGGTCGAGAAGCTAATTAAATGAAGATCTGTTTACCTCGAGAAAGGACCCTAGGGAGTCCCAAACCCGCTGTTCGGGATCAGCGCGATCAATCCTCTCGACGACCTCGGGCAGGATGCAGCCGTCAATCAACCGCTTTATCAAGTCCCTGTCATTGAAGGAATTCTCCCCCAGCTCTTCGTCGGAACTGTGGGATTTTTCGATGGCGGCTCGACGGCTACTCACCCTGCGGGCCACCGACTTCCTTCTCCTCCCCCTCTCGGCTCCAGGCACCATCTCGATGCGGTCCCCTAAGGCGGGAACCTCAGTGGGAGAGCTCGTTGAAGAGGCCCGGGGAGCTGGGGGCTCGGCGTCTGAAGGAACGTCGACCGTGGGGGCCGCCTGGACAGACGCGATCGAGCTCGTCTCCTCCGTTCTGGCCTTCTTTACTGATCCGGAGGCCGCGACGCCTTTTCTTTTGTGGGCCTTGAGGCCCCTAGCGAGCATCCGTGCTGCTTCGGCGTCCATTCTTAAAAAAAAAAGAAGAGAGAGAAAGAAGATCAGTGATGGGGTGAAAAAGGAAGAAGCGACATGCAAAAAAAAAAAAAGAAAAAGAGAAAGAAAAAAAAAAGAGAAGAAGAAGAATAGCAGGAGAAAAGAAGAGGAAAGGAAAGGTGGGATACTTGCAGGATCCTAGGGACTCAAGCCGATGTTGAACAAAAACTGCTCCTTCAGAAGGTTGGGAAGAGAAGGAGCCGAATAACCAAGACACTTCCGGGCAGCCTGAAGATCGTCCTCCCCCAGGCTAGGAGCCTGACGGACAGAGTCCCTCAGAGAGCCCCAAAGGGGCAATCCCAACCTCAAAGTCGAGTAGCGGACGAAGAGGTACTTCCCCTTCCAGTTGTGGATTGAAGAGGGATCACCTTTCAGCAACCCCTTCTTGCCAAACTGGAGGGAGAAATACCACCAGTCCTTCGTCGAGGGATGGCGCTTGAAGGTGTAAAAATACCTAAACAAAGAAAGAGATGGCTGAACTTCGACACATGGCAAAGGGAGAGGAACCCTATCAAAAACCTAAAGGAATTCGGTGCTACTGAAGCTAAAGAAATATCCAAGAAACGAAAAAGGGCGACGACGAAGGGCGGAAGCGGAAGCCGGAGTCCGGCACGGAAGGCCTCCTGATACAGGCAGAAACGACCGGGTGTGGGGGTGCTAGCCCGGTCGGAGGGATCAGGAAGCTCCAGATCATACTCTGGAGGAACTCCATACTGAACCCTTATCAGTAGAAGTTCGTCCGGAGTCAGAGAACAAGGAATGGCACCCGACGCAAAAATTGGGCGAGGCCCAGCCCTAGATGTGGGTTCGTCTACAGTGTGGGGGCTCTGGGGGGCTGAGGCGGACGAACTCCCGGAACCACTAGAGGCGGAGGTGTCGGAGGACATTTCAAACAAAGACCCTAAAAATCTCGGAGAAATCAGACAGAACAAGAGGCGAAAGGTTTGCGGGGAACCAAACCAAAGGAATGCGACAGAAGAAAAATGGAGGAAAAGGGGAACCCAAATGGCGAGAAACGGAACGAAAGTTCCGGGACTAACCTAAGTCGCTCCGAAGGATGCAGAAGGTGCGAGGACTGGGATGACTCGACGGACGCTTAGGACCAAGGTAGACGCCAAGGAGGGTCAGAGCTCTCGAGGAGAAGACAGACACCAACAGAACTTTCAGGCAGAATGAGGCCTCTAAAGGCAGAATGGCGGGTTTAAATAGACCCTGGGATCTGGCGCTATAATGATCGTGGATTTTTCCAGGCCGACCCATGCTCGCCACGTGTCCCACTCGTCACAGCAGGCGGCTAAAAATGGTTGATCGCTGACAGAGCCATTACTGCACCGTACCTGGGCCAACGCTCCAGCGGAAATTTTGAAAGGTCCCTTCAGATCGCCCCGATTCGAAAAGACTCCAGCACGATCGCATTAAATGCCAGAATATCTGAGGGCGATCGTGCACAGGATTCCAGGGGACAACTTCGGCTGTGAAAATTCTTCTGTACTTCCTTCATTCGAAACTCGAACTCGAAAGTAGGGAGACTGGTGTTGGGTATAAAATACCTCCCAGCCGAAGTTCGTGACAGGAATGACCCTCCGGGGATTCTACCGACCTCCGACCTTCGGCGACATCTCTCTGAACCTCTCTAGCGGCCAAGCCTCCGCAACACTCCCAAGTTTTGCCGACGGATAAGCCCCCACAAGTGTCGGTCGGATACTTCGCGACGGACGGACTCCACCAAAGTTTCCATGATGGTCGACCACCTTCTAGACTTCGTCCGGACTCCTAAGGGAGTCGGACTCCGCCCACGACTTCACTTGTAGGCAGACTTCGTCCGGACTCCTATGGGAGCTGGACTCCACCCACGACTTCACTTGCAGGCAGACTTCGTCTGGACTCCTACGGGAGCCGGACTTCGCCCCCAATTTTGATCGCAGGTAGATTTCATCCGGACTCCTACGGGAGCCGGACTTCGCCCCCGACTTTGATTGCAGGTAGACTTCGTCCGGACTCCCACGGGAGCCGGACTTCGCCCCCGACGTCAATTGCAAGTGAACTTCGTCCAGACTCCTACGGGAGCCGGACTTCATCCTGACTTCTACTGCAGGTGAACCTCGTCCGAACTCCTATGGGAGCCGGACTTCGTCCCCGACTTCAACCGCAGGAAGACTTCGTCCGGACTCCTATGGGAGCCGGACTTCGCCCCCGACTTTGATCGCAGGTAGACTTCGTCCAGACTCCTACGGGAGCCGGACTTCATCCCCAACTTTGATTGCAGGTAGACTTCGTCTGGACTCCCACGGGAGCCAGACTTTGCCCCCGACGTCAATTGCAAGTGAACTTCGTCCGGACTCCTACGGGAGCCGGACTTCGTCCCCGACTTCAACCGCAAGAAGACTTCGTCCGGACTCCTACGGGAGCCGGACTCCGCCCACGACTTCACTTGCAGGTAGACTTCGTCCGGACTCTTACGAGAGCCGGACTCCGCCCATGACTTCACTTGCAGGCAGACTTCGTCCGGACTCCTATGGGAGCCGGACTTCGCCCCCGACTTTGATTGCAGGTAGACTTCGTCCGGACCCCCACGAGAGCCGGACTTCGCCCCCGACGTCAATTGCAAGTGAACTTCGTCCGGACTCCTACGGGAGCCAGACTTCGTCCTGACTTCTACTGCAGGTGAACCTCGTCCAGACTCCTATGGGAGCCGGACTTCGTCCCCGACTTCAACCGCAAGAAGACTTCGTCCGGACTCCTATGGGAGCCGGACATCGCCCCCTACTTTGATCGCAGGTAGACTTCGTCCGGACTCCTACGGAAGTCGGACTTCGCCCACGACTTCACTTGCAGGTAGACTTCATTCGGACTCCCACAGGAGCCGGACTCCACCCACGACTTCACTTGCAGGCAGACTTCGTCCGGACTCCTACGGGAGCCAGACTCCGCCCACGACTTCACTTGCAGGCAGACTTCGTCCGGACTCCTACGGGAGCCAGACTTCGCCCCCGACTTTGATCGCAAGTAGACTTCGTCCGGACTCCTACGGGAGCCGGACTTCGCCCCCGACTTTGATTGCAGGTAGACTTCGTCCGGACTCCCACGGGAGCCTGACTTCGCCTCCGACATCAATTGCAAGTGAACTTCGTCCGGACTCCTACGGGAGCCAGACTTCGTCCTGACTTCTACTGCAGGTGAACCTCGTCCGGACTCCTACGGGAGCCGGACTTCATCCCCGACTTCAACCGCAAGAAGACTTCGTCCGGATTCCTACGGGAGCCGGACTTCGCCCCCGACTTTGATCGCAGATAGACTTTGTCCGGACTCCTACGGGAGCCAGACTCCGCCCACGACCTCACTTGCAGGTGGACTTCATCCGGACTCCTACGGGAACCGGACTCCGCCCCCTACTTCAATTACAGGTAGACTTCGTCCGGACTCTTACGGGAGCCAGATTTCGCCCCCAACTTCAATTGTAGGTGGACTTCGTCCGGACTCCTATGGGAGCCAGACTTCGCCGACTTCGACTGCGAGAGGACTTCGTCCGGACTCCTACGGGAGCCGGACTTCGCCCCCGACGTCAATTGCAAGTGAACTTCATCCGGACTCCTATGGGAATCAGACTTCATCCCCAGCTTCTACTGCAGGCAGACTTCGTCCGGACTCCCACGAGAGCCGGACTTCGCCCCCGACGTCAATTGCAAGTGAACTTCGTCCAGACTCCTACGGGAGCCAGACTTCGTCCTGACTTCTACTGCAGGTGAACCTCGTTTGGACTCCTACGGGAGCCGGACTTCGTCCTGACTTCTACTGCAGTTGAACCTCATCCGGACTCTTACGGGACCCGGACTTCATCCCCGACTTTAATTGCATATGGCCCTCGCCTACAATACTAACGCTCAAGGCACCCAACGGTGGACGACCCGCCAGCAACATCCGAGCTCCTTCCAGATGGATAGCCACCTCTCTCCGCCAGGCGCTTCGATCGAGCTTCGACCGGTAGGCCTGGACTCTCTGACAGGCCACAATAATGACCACGATTCTGCTCCACTTCCTGCAACAGATTCCGCGTGGCTCCATCACTCCTTGGCAGGCCGTAGTAACGGTCACGACTCTGCTCCACTTCCTGCGATGGATTCTGCGCAGCTCCATCACTCCCTGACAGACAACAATAATGGCCACGATTCTGCTCCACTTCCTGCGATGGATACCACACGGTTCCTCCACCCTCTGGTAAGTCGCGACAACGGACGCCGCTCCACTCTCCGCAACAGACTCCATGTGGCATGTCCCGATTGTGGCCACGATCCCACTCCACTACTCTTCGCAACAAACTCCTCCTGACCCTGGGCAGCCCTCTGCCAGACAGTTACAGACATCGCTATCAGTCTGTTGCCCCCTCCGCCTATAAAAGAGGGACCCCAGATACGTTATTCTCTAAGCTCTAATTTTCTATCCCAAAACTCTGCTAAAATTTCCATTCGAGCACTCCATTCTTGTTAAGGCAGAGAACTGACTTGAGCGTCGGAGGGTCTTACCGGAGCAATCCCAACTCTGGTTTAGACTTCTTTTGCAGGTCCCGACGGCGACCGCGACTCCCTCAACTCTAGCTTCTCCGACGTAGGCAGATTTTTGCACCAACAGGATTGGCGCTAGAGGAAGGACTGTGTCTTCGCAGCACCCTTGTTCTTAAAGGAGCGCTCAACAGGACCGCCTCCGGTCATCTTTTCCGACATCCACTCCTCCTTCCCCCACTAGGTCTTTGCCCGATGCCTCCCCGCAAAGCATCCACGCGGCGATCCACGGCCTTTACGGCCAGATCTCAGGCTCCGATCTTACCTCCGATTTCTCAGCCTCCTCCTCCTTTGGCAACGGCGGTTGGCACGGAGCAAATCGACCTACTGGTGCAGCAGGTCAGAGGCCTCACCGACTGGAAAGACACCGGAACCCCAAAATCTGATGGTGGGATGGGCCACTTGGGCCAGCCGCCCCGTCTTTCCCGGAAAGATGAATCCAAGGGTGGAGAGCCCTCAATCAGACCATGATTCCACCCCTAGAAGATCTCTACCTCCATTCTATCAGAAGATCCTCGAGACCCGTAGTCGAGAGGATTTTCTGGATCGGAGGCTCCAGGAGATGAACAGGCGGATCGAAGAACTCCACCACGCTCCCTCCGCTTATGGTGAGAATATTTGTACTGACCCTCCCTTTTCTCAAATGATCATGCAAGAACCGATCCTGCCGAACTTCAAACTCCCTCAATTTGAAAGATACGACGGGACTTCAGACCCAGTTGACCACCTGGAGGCCTTCCGGACAATGATGCTGCTTCATGGCCCGCCCGATGCCATTCTATGCCGAGACTTCCCATCCATCTTGAAGGGAGCGGCGAGAAACTGATACTCGGTGCTGAAGTCGGGTACCATCATTTTCTTTGATCAGATGAGCCACCAATTTGTGGCTCATTTTGTCAGCAGCCGGTGCCCCCGGAAGGGTTCGGAGTCCCTCATCAACATCAAGTAGAGGGAGGGGGAGTCCATTCGGGCCTACATCAACCGTTTCAATATCGCCGCGCTGGAAGTCCGGAACTTGGACCAATCGGTAGCGATGGCCGCCCTGAAAGGCATCCTTCAGAAGAACAACCTTTTATTCTTCCTGAAAAAGAAGTACCCCAGGAATTTTGCTGACCTGTTGGCTCAGGCCGAAGGGTACGCCCGAGCGGAAGAAGCCTTCAAAATGAAGGACAAGGAGACTGCAAGAGAGCGGCAGACGGGAGACTCGAGTAAGCCCATAGTCGAAAAAGGGCCGAGAGAAGCTCGGCCACGTTCTCGAACTCCTCCCGGGCACAAGCGTATCCAGACTCCTCCTCGAGCACGCAGGCAGGGAAGCCCGGATCGCCGGACTCAACGGAGCTCTCCCCCAGGAAGATTCCGCAACTATGCCCCCCTCAATGCATCGAAAACCCAGATGCTGATGGAGGTCAGAGAGCAGCTCCCTAGTTCAGAGAGGATGCGCACGCACCCCGGGAAGCGCAATCCTAACAAGTTCTGCCTCTACCATCGTGACCACGACCACGACACGGAGGAATGCATCCAGCTCCGAGATGAGATCGAGGAGCTCATCCGACGAGGTCGACTTGATAGGTTCATTCGGTGCCGGCCTGAGGGTAGAGAAGATCGGCCAAGGGCCCTGCCGTAGCCTGAGCCGCCAAAAAGGGAAGAGCAGCCCGGAGATCGGCCTCCAATTAGTATCATCAACTCCGTCTTTGGAGGACCTCGACAGGAAGCTGACCTTCCAAGGCACTAGGGTTTGAAAATTTGTAAATGTATAACGAACGACTCTACTTTAAATCAAGATTCCTTTCAGATCTGGACATCTTTTTCTTTTTGGCACGGACTTGTAACGACAGGGGACAACCCCTTCGGACAATAAAAACAAATCCTAATGTGGGCAAAGTCGAAGGCCCGGTTACCCTTAGACCGGATGGGGGGAGAGGCCAAACAGCGCCCATATGCGTCTCCACAGCCATGTTAGGGACAGGAGGAGAACCTCGCCCTAACATGAGCAAGGTCGAAGGCCCGGTTACCCTTAGACCAGATGGGGGGAGAGGCCAAACAGCACCCGTATGCACCCCCACAGCCATGTTAGGGACAGGAGGAGAACCTCGCTCTAACATGAGCAAAGTCGAAGGCCCGATTCTCCTTAGATCGGATGGAAGGAGAGGTCCTGTAACGCCCACATGTGCCCCCACAGTCATGTTAGGGACAGGAGGAGAACCTCGCCCTAACATGAGCAAAGTCGAAAGCCCGATTACCCTTAGATCGAATGGGGGGAGAGGCCAAACAGTGCCCATATGCGCCCCCACAGCCATGTTAGGGACAGGAGGAGAACCTCGTCCTAACATGAGCAAAATCGAAGGCCCGATTACACTCAGATCGGGTGGGGGGAGAGGCCCCGCAGCACCCATATGCGCCCCCATAGCCCTGTTAGCAACAAGGAGAGGACCTCATCCTAACCTGAGCTAAAATCGATTATGTCAGAAATAGGGGAGGAACCCCATCCTGACGCCAGTCAAGATCTGATCATTTAAGACCAGATAGGAAGAAGGGAACCTTCCTAACGACCCCCTTGCGCTCCCGCGACCCCACCAAGAGCAGAGGGAAAACCCTCACTCGAAAAAAGAAAAAGAAAAAGGGGAGGGGAGTTAAAAAGGAAAGCGACGAACTGCATCAGCGATGAATAAAAAATAAATTGCATCAAAGATGCAAGGAACCTCGTCTCAACAAGGATTGGGGTTCTTATCAAAATTTTCGACCTTCAAGAAAGCTCTCAACACAAGCCAAAGATAAGGCGGCTTCCTCAGGGCGACGATAAGCCCGGACCTCCCAGCTTGAACTCTAAAAGGAGGTGTCAAACCCGAGTGGTCCTGGACAAATCAGCGGCCATAAACAGAAGGATGGGTCAATGCGACGGTGATCGGGTACTTCCGAACGGCATCGATATCGGACAATGCAAAAGCCGAAGGAAGCTCGACAAATGACAATTCGACACATGAGTAAAAGAGGTAATAAAAACCTTTTCATTTCATTGGCAAAATGTGCATTACAGAGCCCTTGAGGCTGAAGAAAAAAGATGACAAGAAAAGCAAGCCGATGCGGCGACGCCCAAGAACCTCCAGACGACATCGGCATCAAAAAGAAAAAAAAACAACAACGCCAATAAACAAACAAGCGGCAAAAGAAGACACATAGGAGGACGAAAGACAAAAAGAGCCCTGAGAGGGCCCGGCTTCTCCCGACCTCAGACTTTCGGCTTCGACCCTCATCAGGGAGTGCCTTAAGCTTTCGACTTCTCCTTCCAATTTCTTCTCTCTCATTAGCATCTCCATATATCTCCGATGAAGTCGCTGGCTTTCATTCTCCACCTCTCGATGCCTCTTTCTCAGGACCTCAGATTCTGCCTCCGCATCCTTGACTGCCCGCTGCTCATACACCAGCTGGATCTTCAATTGCTGCAGTTCGGCCTTCCCCTCTCCAAGAGCGATAGATAGTTCTTCTACGGTCCTTCTCAGAGATTGGAGTTCGTCGGAATCCTGAACGGGAGCAGACTGAGCCCCCTCAGCTAGCTGCCTTTGAAGGCGGGCAACCTCATCGGTCGTCATCCTGAGCTTCCCCCTGTATTCGTCCACCTACCTGCACCAGCCAGCTCGGTACGCGTTATAGCTCGCCTCAGCATCCTGGAGCCTTTGCTGAAGGTCGGAGACCTTCTTCGACCATTCCCTGTCACAATCGGCTCGAGTCGGAAGCCGGGACGAGCTTCCTTCCAACTGGCTAATCATCTCCTGTGCGACCGATAGCTCCACTCTGAGAGAACTGATCCTGACAGCTTGAGCCCAAGATCGGTCATTGGCGCGCTTCTTGTGTTCCTCGAGCTCCTTCTCGAAGTTTGCCTTTCTCCGACTGTACTCCATGATCCCCTTCACGTGGAGGTTCCGGAAGCGGGTGGCCTCCGCGGTGGCTTCAGAGTGGCTCTCCCTCAACCTGCAAAGCTCGCCATCCATCTTCTTCGACCTTTTTGTTAAATGAAGAACTTCCTTCTTCAGACGTTGGATCGTGGACTTCAGCGGAATCTCCTGTGGCAGGGGAAGCGCTTCGACAGGACACTGCCATCGGGAGATAAAAGCGTCAATGCGCGTCTCATTGCAGAAAGAAAAGCAAAAAAGGAGGAGGAAGAAAGAGTGGAGAAGCCCTCAATAAGGAGAAATTCAACTTTATTGATTGAATATTTTTTAAAGACAAAAAGAAAAAGAAAAATTGCAGTAAAAGAAAAATACAAGGTCAGAGGTCTCAGACCTCTGAAACAGGAGTTGGGGAGCTCGGAGTCCCTGGAAGGGGGGCTGCGGTGGCAGTAGCAGTGGGAGAGGGACCGGCTTCGTCTTCAGACGCCTCACCCAAGAAGCTGAGATCGAGCTCGAAAAATTTTCTGACCACCTTCTCCTGGCAGAGCTCGAATCCTTTGATGAATGCCTCTTGGCCGAACTTGACGTTCAGGTCCTTCATCTCCGCAGAGGCCTTGAACTCCTCCACCGCAAGAACCCTGGCCTCCGAGACCAGGACCGAGATCTGCTCTGCCAAATTTGTGACCTCGGCCTCCGCCTTCCTCACCGTCTCCTCCGAGGTCTGCTTCTCTTTCTCCAGGGCCTGCTTTTCTTTCTCCAGGGCCTCTTGGAGGGTAACTACCTCGGCTGCCTTTTCTTTGAGGTGAGTGACTTCGGCCCGACGACTCTCCTCTGCCTGGATGGCGTCCCTCCTCGCCCGGTTCGTCGTCTTGATATTGGCAAGGAGCTGGTGCCCGATCTGCAAGGGTGGCTAGGAGATCAGAACGGAGGTCGAGAAGCTAATTAAATAAAGATCTGTTTACCTCGAGAAAGGACCCTAGGGAGTCCCAAACCCACTGTTCGGGATCGACGTGATCAATTCTCTCGACGACCTCGGGCAGGATATAGCCGTCAATCAACCGCTTTATCAAGTCCCTGTCATTGAAGGGATTCTCCCTTGGCTCTTCGTCAGAACCGTGGGATTCTTCGATGGCGGCCCGGCGGCTACTCACCCTGCGGGCCACCGACTTCCTTCTCCTCCCCCTCTCGGCCTCAGGCACCATCTCGACGCGGTCTCCTAAGGCGGGAACCTTAGTGGGAGAGCTCCTTGAAGAGGCTCGGGGAGCTGGGGGCTCTGCGTTTGAAGGAACGTCGACCGTGGGGGCCTCCTGGGCAGGCGCGGTCGAGCTCGTCTCCTCCGTTCTGGCCTTCTTTGCTGATCCAGAGGCCGCGGTGCCTTTTCTTTTATGGGCCTTGAGGCCCCTGATGAGCATCCATGCTGCTTCGGCGTCTATTTCTAAAAAAAAAAAGAAGAGAGAGAAAGAAGATCAGTGATGGGGTGAAAAAGGAAGAAGCGACATGCAAAAAAAAAAAAAAAGAAAAAGAGAAAGAAAAAAAAAGAGAAGAAGAAGAAGAGCAGGAGAAAAGAAGAGGAAAGAAAAGGTGGGATACTCGTAGGATCCTGGAAACTCAAGCCGATGTTGAACAAAAACTGCTCCTTCAGAAGGTTGGGAAGGGAAGGAGCCGAATAACCAAGAAGCTTCCGGGCGGCCTGAAGGTCGTCCTCCCCCAGGCTAGGAGCTCGGCGGATAAAGTCCCTCGAAGAGCCCCAGGAGGCAATCCCAGCCTCAAAGTCGGGCAGTGGACGAAGAGGTACTTTCCCTTCCAGTTGTGGATTGAAGAGGGAGCACCTTTCAGCAACTCCTTCTTGCCAAACTGGGGGAAGAAATACCACCAGTCCTTCGTCGAGGGATGGCGCTTGAAGGTGTAAAAATACCTAAACAAAGAAAGAGATGGTTGAACTTCGTCTACATGGCAAAGGGAGAGGAACTCTATCAAAAACCTAAAGAAATTCGACGCTACTGAAGCTAAAGAAATATCCAAGAAACAGAAAAGGGCGACGACGAAGTGCGGAAGCGGAAGCCGCAGTCCGGCATGGAAGGCCTCATGATACAAGCAGAAATGATCAGGTGGGGGGGTGCTAGCCCGGTCGGAGGGACCAGGAAGCTCCAGATCATACTCCGAAGGAACTCCATACTGAACCCTTATCAGTAGAAGTTCGTCCGGAGTCAGAGAACAAGGAATGGCACCCGACGTAAAAATCGGGCGAGGCCCAGCCCTAGATGTGGGTTCGTCTACAGTGTGGGGGCTCTGGGGGGCTGAGGCAGACGAACTCCCGGAACCACTAGAGGCGGAGGTGCCGGAGGATATTTCAAACAAAGACCCTAAAAATCTCGGAGAAATCAGGCGGAACAAGAGGCGAAAGGTTTGCGGGGAACCAAACCAAAGGAATGCGACAGAAGAAAAATGGAGGAAAAGGGGCACCCAAATGGTGAGAAAGGGAATGAAAGTTTCGGGACTAACCTAAGTCGCTCCGAAGGATGCAGAAAATGCAAGGACAGGGATGACTCGACGGACGCTTAGGGCCAAGGTAGACGCCAAGGAGGGTCAGAGCTCTCGAGGAGAAGACAGACACCGACAGAACTTTCAGGCGGAATGAGGCCTATAAAGGCGGAATGGCGGGTTTAAATAGACCCGGGGATCCGGCGCTATAATGATCGCGAATTTCTCCAGGCCGACCCATGCTCGCCACGTGTCCCACTCGCCACGACAGGCGGCTAAAAGCGGTTGACCGCTGACAGAGCCATTACTGCACCGTACCTGAGCCAGCGCTCCAGCAGAAATTCTGAAAGATCCCTTCGGATCGCCCCGATTCGAAAAGACTCCAGTACGTGCGCATTAAATGCCAGAATATCTGAGGGCGATCGTGCACAAAATTCAAGGGGACAACTTCGGCTGCAAAAATTCTTCTGTACTTCCTTCATTCGAAACTCAAACTCAGAAGTAGGAGGACTGGTGTTGGGTATAAAATACCTCCCAACCGAAGTTCGTGACAGGAATGACCCTCCGGAGATTCTACCGACTTCCGACCTTCGGCGACATCTCTCCGAACCTCTCTGGCGGCCAAGCCTCCACAACACTCCAAAGTTTTACCGACGGATAAGCCCCCCACCAGCATCGGCGGATTCTTCATGACGGACGGACTCCACCCAAGTTTCCATGATGATCGACCACCTTCTAGACTTCGTCCGGACTCCTACGGGAGCAGGACTCCACCCACGACTTCACTTGCAGGCAGACTTCGTCCGGACTCCTACGGGAGCTGGACTCTGCCCACGACTTCACTTGCAAGCAGACTTCATCCGGACTCCTACGGGAGCCGGACTTCGCCCCCGACTTTGATCGTAGGTAGACTTCGTCCGGACTCCTACGGGAGTCGGACTTCGCCCCCAACTTTGATTGCAGGTATACTTCGTCCGAACTACCACGGGAGCCGGACTTCACCCCCGACGTCAATTGCAAGTGAACTTCATCCGGACTCCTACGGGAGCCAGACTTCGTCCTGACTTCTACTGCAGGTGAACCTCGTCCGGACTCCTACAGGAGCCGGACTTCATCCCCGACTTCAACCGCAAGAAGACTTCGTCCGGACTCCTACGGGAGCCGGACTTCGCCCCCGACTTTGATCGCAGGTAGACTTCGTTCGGACTCCTACGGGAGCCGGACTTCGCCCCCGACTTTGATTGCAGGTAGACTTCGTCCGGACACCCACGGGAGCCGGACTTCGCCCCCGACGTCAATTGCAAGTGAACTTCGTCCGGACTCCTACGGGAGCCGGACTTCGTCCTGACTTCTTCTGCAGGTGAAACTCGTCCGGACTCCTACGGGAGCCGGACTTCGTCCCTGACTTCAACCGCAAGAAGACTTCGTCCGGACTCCTACGGGAGCCGGACTTCGCCCCCGACTTTGATCGCAGGTAGACTTCGTCCGGACTCCTACGGGAGCCGGACTCCGCCCACGACTTCACTTGTAGGTAGACTTCGTCCGGACTCCTACGGGAGCCGGACTCCGCCCACGACTTCACTTGCAGGCAGACTTCGTCCGGACTCTTACGGGAGCCGGACTTCGCCCCCGACTTTGATCGCAGGTAGACTTCGTCCGGACTCCTACGGGAGCCAGACTTCGCCTCCGACTTTGATTGCAGGTAGACTTCGTCTGGACTCCCACGGGAGCCGGACTTCGCCCCCGACGTCAATTGCAAGTGAACTTCGTCCGGACTCCTACGGGAGCCGGACTTCGTCCTGACTTCTACTGCAGGTGAACCTCGTCCGGACTCTTATGGGAGCCGGACTTCGTCCCCGACTTCAACCGTAAGAAGACTTCGTCCGGACTCCTACGGGAGCCGGACTTCGCCCCCGACTTTGATCGCAGGTAGACTTCGTCCGGACTCTTACAGGAGCCGGACTCCGCCCACGACTTCACTTGCAGGTAGACTTCATCCGGACTCCTACGGGAGCCGGACACCACCCACGACTTCACTTGCAGGCAGACTTCGTCCGGACTCCTACGGGAGCCGGACTCTGCCCACGACTTCACTTGCAGGCAGACTTCGTTCGGACTCCTACGGGAGCCGGACTTCACCCCCAACTTTGATCGCAGGTAGACTTCGTCCGGACTCCTACGGGATCCGGACTTCGCCCCTGACTTTGATTGCAGGTGGACTTCGTCCGGACTCCCACGGGAGCCGGACTTCGCCCCCGACGTCAATTGCAAGTGAACTTCGTCCGGACTCCTACGGGAGCCGAACTTCGTCCTGACTTCTACTGCAGGTGAACCTCGTCCGGACTCCTACGAGAGCCGGACTTTGTCCCCAACTTCAACCGCAAGAAGACTTCGTCCGGACTCCTATGGGAGCCGGACTTTGCCCCCGACTTTGATCGCAGGTAGACTTCGTCCGGACTTCTACGGGAGCCGGACTCCGCCCACGACTTCACTTGCAGGTAGACTTCATCCGAACTTTTACGGGAACCGGACTCCGCCCCCTACTTCAATTACCGGTAGACTTCGTCCGGACTCTTACGGGAGCCGGACTTCGCCCCCAACTTCAATTGCATGTGGACTTCGTCCGGACTCCTACGGGAGCCAGACTTCACCGACTTCGACTGCATGAGGACTTCATCCGGACTCCTACAGGAGCCGGACTTTACCCCCGACATCAATTGCAAGTGAACTTCGTCCGGACTCCTACGGGAGCCGGACTTCATCCCCGGCTTCTACTGCAGGCAGACTTCGTCCGGACTCCCACGAGAGCCGGACTTCGCCCCCAACGTCAATTGCAAGTGAACTTCGTCCGGACTCCTACGGAAGCCAGACTTCATCCTGACTTCTACTGCAGGTGAACCTCATCCAGACTCCTATGGGAGCCGGACTTCATCCTGACTTCTACTGCAGATGAACCTCGTCCGGACTCCCACGGGAGCCAGACTTCGTCCCCGACTTCAATTGCAGATGGCCCTCGCCTATAGTACTAACGCTCAAGGCACCCAACGGTGGACGGCCCACCAGCAACATCCGAGCTCCTTCCAGATGGATAGCCACCTCTCTCCGTCAGGCGCTTCGACCGAGCTTCGACTGACAGGTCTGGACTCCCTGACAGGCCACAATAATGATCACGATTCTGCTCCACTTCCTGCAACAGATTCCGTGCGGCTCCATCACTCCCTGGCAGGCCGCAGTAATGGCCACGACTCTGCTTCACTTCCTGCGATGGATTTCGAGCGGCTCCATCACTCCCTGACAGACCACAATAATGGCCATGATTCTACTCTACTTCCTGCGACGGATACCACGCGGTTCCTCCACCCTCTGGCAAGTCACGACAATGGACGTCGCTCCACTCCCCGCAACAGACTCCACGTGGCATGTCCCGGTGATGGCCACGATCCCACTCCACTACTCTTCGCAACAAACTCCTCCTGACCCTGGGCAGCCCACTGCCAGACGGTTACAGACATCGCTATCAGTCTGTTGCCCCCTCCGCCTATAAAAGGAGGACCCCAAATACGTTATTCTCTAAGCTCTAATTTTTTATCCCAAAATTCTGCTAAAATTTTCGTTCGAGCACTCCATTCTTGTTGAGGCAGAGAACTGACTTGAGCATTGGAGGATCTTGTCGGAGCAACCCCAACTCCGGTTTAGACTTCTTTTGCAGGTCCCGACGGCGACCGTGACTCCCTTAACTCCAGCTTCTCCGATGCAGACGGATTTTTGCACCAACAGCACTTAATCAACATCATATCAATTTTTATAGTAAGTTTTGTGGATAACATAACAAGCTCACTAAGATCTTGATATACTCTATTGACCAAGCATGAAGGAAGGCCTTTGTAGTGTCTACATCACTAATCAATCTAAATTCGAAACTCAATAAGATCAAATTGATCAGATCGGTAGGTAGAAAGCTTCCCGTAGCTTTTCTTCGACACCAATAAAGTTAGCCAAACCAGCATACGGACCTAATTAGAAAATTATCTTTAACACTTATCTAGACACCAATTGATCAAATAAATTCAATATTTGATTTGTAAGTGAATCCCGACATTACAACTTAATATAATTTTTATAGAGGATCTTTGAACTAGTCTCGACACATCTTAACTACTACAGAAAATGTAACATACAAATTATGTAATTTAACATGCCTTTCAAATTATAATATCAATCATATTAAGATGCCAAAAATGATTACAATAATCATATAAGGATGCGCAAATGACTTAACATATAACAAATTTAATCAATATTAAAATAAACCCTAATCGAATTAGGCATGCATTACACTCTTAATCAAAAAATTGATTTAAGCATCAAACAATCATGAATCAATAAATTTCATATTATCATAAATTTAAAATTTTAATAACTAAAATTTAAATCCATGATTCAAATAAAGTCAAAAATAATTTTTAATTTTAAGATCGATGCTAGAAATCGATGCAATATTTTTGATAAATTAAAAATTAAAATAATTCTATGTTACAACTTTTGTACTTGTTTGATCGAATCTAATAAGGATGGCTCTAATACCACTATTGAATTTTGGTCATACAATGAAATATAAATTTTAAAAATTTTTAAACATGCATATCGAAAGCTTTAACAATTAGAATTGTTGAACCGAAATCCAAACCCTAGAATCACCTTATAGATGTCGAACAAAATAAAATCAAATATGCAAAAAGATAGAAACTTATACTTTCTCCAACGAGCAGTATAATAAGAAGGTGATCTCCATGAAACTTCAAAATAGAAGTCCTCCAATGGTGATCCACATGAAAATTTGTCAAGATCCTTCCTAACCAGTGCACTGCTGCAGTCTTTTCTTTACAAGAACACTATCGGCTTCGAACTCAAAAAATGATCATACTAATATTCAATTGTCTTCGATTTTATCACTAGGATCATGCCAAGAGAATTCTCTTCAGAAGTCTCACAACCTAGAATTTGATTTTGTGCTCCAACATATGAAAAAATCAAATCCTAGGACAAGCTCACCACACTTGCTATTTTTCTCACCACCCTTCTTTCTATTTTTCTTCCCATTTTTTTATCTTTTTCTTAGATTTTTTTTTTAATTTTTTTTCTTTTATCACACACCAAAGGCCTCTGATTTTCATCAAAATTCAGCCCTTATCCCATATGAGACGCCCCATACAAATAGACAAGGAAGGGATATCAAGAGAACTAAGGGGTGCCAACTCTTGGCACTCCACTTCTCTCATGCAGAGAATTAAATTTCTAATGCATTAAGTAGCACAGAAGAGGCTTCACACAGAAGGACTCTTCCTCTTCTACACCCCATAATTTTTTCATTAAATTCTAGCATGTGATAATTAAGGAAATAGAGAAAATCAATGAGATGGTTAAGAGTCTTAAGGAAGAAGGACTCTTCCTCTTCTTAATGCTAAAAAGGATGGGTGGAAATTAATTTTTGACATGAAACTTGGGTGGTGTGGAGGTCTCCTTCCACACTTGAAACTCTTCCAAATTGGGTAGGAGTCTAATTAAAATAGGCTCAATCCAATCAGGTCAAAGGCAATAGGTTCAGTTTAGCTCAAATACTTTGAACTTAACCTAATTAAGAATTTGAGTTAACACAATATGCTAGCATATTAAATTAATCCTTAAGATTTATATTAAATCTTAATTAAATCAAATCAAGATCAAATTTTAAAGTGTATGAATCATTGGATTCCAAATCTAGCTAGCAGTGAATACAGACTCTTGACCTAATCCTAATCTGATTAGATTAGATCAGCTCAAGAGTTTCAATTAACTAAGACTCTTTCTAATTAATTTTTAAATTAAATTTTTTTAATTCTGATAAGTTCATAAGTCAAAATTAACATCTAGCAATATGTCATAACTATCCAAAAAAAATAAAATTTGATATAAATTATCAAAATATCCTTCAGTGATAAGTTACTATGCAATTTAATTCTTCAGTCAAACAACATCCTAGATGAGTTATGAGTATAAAATCATATCAAATCCAATTGCTTATGTAAATGTATCTCGATCAAAAGGTGATGATTCAGTTGATGATATATTAAAAATTTATTTATAATTATCCTCCTACTTTGATCAAAGACTTTCAGAATCATCAACCTATGAGATCACATAAGATGTTCACTCCCCTTATTAGGAGTGACTGATCCCTTATTGATTACTCACAACCTCCATGCATACTTCACCACATTCAGAACACCCCACACAAAGATCAAAGAACCAAGTTAGTAAGTGAACCAAGATATGGATTCATGTACACAAAGTATCATGATGATCTCAGGTCAAAAAATCACTTATATAACTTCCACTAGAGAATCATCAGCTGACATGTAAATAAGACTTCATCAGATGTTCTCTCATCGATCTATTTAGTAAACTCATTCTCTAATGAGCATCCATATCTTTGTATTAGTATCACCACACAAGAGGTTGTAAGATCAACCATCCTCATCATTGAGCATACATAGGACATACCAGTTTTATTGGTATCACTGATCTCCGACTCAATGAATCAATGATTGAAAATATTTTAGATCATGACTATCAAAGATTTAATTCTCACTAACGTGATCTCATTATGGCCTTAAAATCATTATTTAGATCTATCAAATTTATTATAATCTTAAAAATAATAATAAGATGCAGTATATAATGAATTGAAATACCTATTTTATTAAAAACAATGTCAATTACATGAGTTTGAAAGATAAATTATAGAAAATATCTTATCACATCCCATATGCGATGGGCTTGTAGGGTATTATTCTTTCAGCCTATTAGCCATTATGCCGAAACTTTATCAACGGCCTTACCTATCAAGATCTGAATTGAAGTCCTTAAGAAAGATATTAGTAGGGCTAAGAAGAAAGATGCCAAAATGGAATGAAAGTTTCTTAAGATGAAGAAAGACTGCAATGATGTTTTGGTTGAAGAAAAGCATCTAAGGGGGCGCCTTAAGCATACTTCACAGAAAGATCCCAGTTGACCAAAGGATGCAATAAGTTTGCGAAGGTGGTGGGGGACGTGACTTGGGGTGTAGCTGCAAAGGTAGCTCTTTATCGTGAGGAATTTTGCATGACTCAGGATAGAATATCCGAATTGGAGTAGATTATTGCATCATCTAAGGCCGTCGAAGAAGCCAGGTGGGGTTCAGTTGCAAAGATTAGCCAACTTCGGGGCAACCTTCATATAGCCTGGAGAATAATTGACGATCTCGAGTGCTCGATAAGCAAGGATAGGTTTGCAGCTACTGAGCTTCGAAGCGAACTCAATTCTGCTTAGAAAGTGATTGATCGTCTCCTTCAAACCTTGAATGGGGAGCGATCCTCAATGATAGAGCTTCGCATTAAGGTGGTAGAGAATGCAGTGGTGGCTAGGGCTGTCGAAGACAAAGTCAAACATCAGGAATCTAAACTTGCTACCACTCAGCTCAAGATGGTTCTGAAGATAGTGAAAGCATTAGTCATGACTTTCGAGGCCGACTTTAGGCAGTACAGAACTTCAGTTGAGAGGCTCTTCCCAGATGTCGATACATCTCTTCTTGAAGTTTTGAGTGAGCAAATGGTGCTCAAAGTCAACAACATTGCTCAAGTGGCTTCGACGGCTGAGGATGTGTCTGAATCACGATGTGCTGGGGATTCATGAGCTAAAGACGGCCATTCTAAGATGGATACTATATTTTTTTCTCTTCTTTTTTTCTTTTTGTAAGGTTGTTCACTTTTCACGATGTCAATGCTGTAATCAAATTTATTGGAATGAAATGTCTTAATCTTTTAAGTTAGAAATTTTTGTTTTACATGTGCTTCTCATCTCATCGTTCGGATGTCTCGGATATATAGAAACGTCGATCCATTTAGGGTATAAGGATTATCTTAGGATGCATCATAGGCAACGAATTGCCTTGGTCATGGGGGGATTCATCAAGACGACAAAGTGCCTTCATCGTAGTGGGCTCTGTCTAAGCGGCCAAATTGCAACTAGTGGGCTTCATCCGAGCAACAAAATGCAACTAGCAGGCTTCGTTCGGGTTACGAAGTGCTATTTGCAAGCTTCATTTTTGGAGATGAAGTGTAATTAGTGGGCTTCGACTAGGTTATGAAGTGCAATTAGTGAGCTTTGTTCGAATTATGAAGTGCAATTAGCGGACTTCATTTTTGGAGTCGAAGTACAATTAGCGGGCTTCATCTTGGAGATGAAGTGCAATTAGCAGGCTTCATCTTGGTTACAAAGTGCAATTAGCAGACTTCATTTGGGTTATAAAGTGCAATTAGCGAGCATCATTTTTGGAGATGAAGATCTCTTCTGCAAAATTTTGAAAATCAAGGAGACACTTTATTAAAAAAAATTTATTGGTAATATGTCTGTAAGTTATCTGAGTTCCAAGGATACTGTAGTGGGATCCCGTCTAGCTGCTTCAGGCGATAGATCCCTGGCCTGACAATCTCATCAACTTGGTAAGGATCTTCCCACCTATAAGAGAATTTTTCTTGCTCATTGGGTTGGGATACTTTAGCACATCGTAGGACTAGGTCGCCGACCTGAACTCTTTACTTCGGACATGAAAATTATAGTGGCGAGCTACTTGGTGTTGATAAGCTACCATTCTAACTCGTGCCTTCTCATAAGTTTTCTCGAGCAGGTCCAAGCTCATCCGAAGTAATTCTCTATTCTTCTGTTTGTCAAAACTCTATCCGTAAGGAAGGGAGCCGAAATCCTTTGAATAGTCCTGTAGGCCCATAACACATGATGTAGTTCATCCGCCCTTGACCCCTTGGCGTGGTCTATCATTGCTTTCAACCCTTGCAGGAGAGTTCGATTAATTACTTCAGCTTCTCTATTGGCTTGTGGATGTCCTACTGAGGTAAAGTGATGGGAGATGCCATGTTTGCAACAGAACTCTACAAATTGTGCCCCACTAAACTGATGGCCATATCTGTGACCAAAGCTTAAGGAAGATCGAAGCGGCATATGATATACTTCTAGACGAAGTCTTTTGCCTTAGCTTTCATAATTCGAGCTAGTGCCTCGATCTCCATCCACTTAGTGAAGTAATCAATAGCAACCAGTAGAAACTTTCACTATCCCAATATCAGGGAGAATGGACCAAGAATATCTATTTCTCACTATGTGAAGGGCCAAGAGGTTGGAGTCAGCAGTACGGTTGGTTGTCATTGGATATTGACATTATACTGGCATCGGTCACATTGTTTTGTCAGATCGACTATATCTTTCTACATAAAAGGCCAATAGTACCCCTATCATGATGTTTTGTAGGCTAGTAACCTGCCCCCAAGTGATTCCCATATATTTCTTCATGAACTTCTCGCAATGCACGATCAACTTTGGAGGGTGCTAAGCATTTGAGAAGGTGTAGAAAGAAAGACCTTTCATACAACCTGTCTTCAAAAAGGATGTAGCGAGGCATTTAGTACTTGATTTTTTGAGCCTTTTTGGAGTCTAATGGCAGCATTTTGTCTCTGAGAAATTGGATGAAGGGATCCATCCAACTTGGCTCGCTGTCAATCTGCAAGATCGAAGATGGTTCTTTGACACTAGGTCTTTGCCAAACTTTGAAGAAGGATTCCCTGAGGAGGTCTCGTGGTGCCAAACTTGCCAATTTAGATAGTAGGTTGGCCTCTGAATTCTCCATCCTAGATACTTGCTGAATATCAAAGTTAGTAAATACTGAGATCAGACCTCTCATCTTTTGTAGATACTTCTTTATGTTCTCCTCCCACACTTCATAATCGCCTTTCACTTGTCTTACCACCAATTGAAAATCGTTGTAGATTTTTAGCTTTTGCACCCCGAGCTCTTTGGTAATCTTTAGTCTAATGATAAGAGCTTCATATTCGGCCTCATTGTTGGTGGTTGAGAAGTCGAACTGCAAGATGTATTTTGTGACAAATCCCTCCAGTTTGACAAGTAACAAATCTGCTACCGATCCTATAAAGTTGGATGATCCATCCATATAGATGGTCCAGAACTCCTCATATTTGACTTTCGATGAACCCTCCTTGATCAGTTCAGTCTCTTCATGAATCTCCTCTGATTCATGATTCTTTGGGATCATGCACTCCACTACGAAGTCAGCTAGAACCTGTGCCTCGATAGAGGGATGAGGTTGGAACTTCACATCAAATTTTGTAAGCTCAATAGCCTATTTTGCCAACCGACCAATCATATTCGGTCGATGTAGAACCATTTTGAGAGGTTGGTCGGTTAAAACTATAATGATATGCGCTTGAAAGTAGGGTCGAAGCTTCCAGACTATAGTAATGAGAGCATAGATCAATTTTTCAAGCTCATATACCTGGTGTCAATGTCATGGAGGGTTTTGTTTGTGTAATAGATCGGTCTTTGAATCTTTCCTTCTTCCTGCACTAGCACTGAATTTATCACCATCAGGAAAACCATCAAATAACCTAGTTCGGCTTTAGCAAGAAGCGAGGATGAGCTGAGATAATCTTTTAGCCCTTCAAATGCCTGTTAACATTCTTCAATCCACCTAAAGCTAGCTGGTTGTTTCAAAGTTTTGAAGAAGGGTAGTCAATGCTCTGCCAATCTAGAGATGAAGTGGCTGAGAGCTGCTATCCTCCCTGTAAGGTGCTGAATTTTTTTTATAGTCTTCAAAAGACTCATTTTTTGAATGGCTTTTATCTTCTTTGAGTTTGCTTCAATGGCTCTTTGTAAGACCATGAATCCAAAAAAAAATTCTGAGGTGACTTCAAAAGCATATTTTAATGGATTCAGCTTCATCCGGTATCTTCGGAGGGTGTCGAAAGTCTCCTTGAGATCATTGACATGGTTATCCGATGTTTGACTTTCAACCAGCATATCATCCATGTACACCTTTATATTCTAATCGATCTATCCCTCAAAGATTTTATTCACCAGTCGTTGATCAGTTGCTCCTATATTTTTTAAGCTAAATGGCATAATCTTGTAACAGTAAAGACCTTGGCCAATAATAAATGCAGTTTTCTCCTTATCCTCAGGTGCCATCCGGATTTAATTATTACTGGAGAAGACATCCATGAATGTGAGGAGCTCATAGCCCGAAGTGGCGTCCACTAGTAGGTCAATCCAAGGTAAGGGGTAATTGTCTTTTGGACAGGTCTAGTTGAGATCAATGAAGTCAATGTAGTTCCACCATTTTTTCATTTGTCTTCTTCACGAGGACCACATTCGCCAGCCAATCGAAGAAATCACTTCTTTAATAAAATTGATGCAGATCAATTTATCAACCTCTTCGACGATAGCTTTCTGACACTCAAGGGTGAAAGTATGCTTCTTCAACTTAACAAGTCGATGGAGGGGAACCACATTCAGCCGATGGGTCATGACTTCGGAGTCGATCCCAGGCATGTCCGAAGTCCACCAAGCCAAGATGTCTGCATTGTCCTACAAAAAAAGTTGTCAGTTGGTCACGAGTTATCTCGTCTAGGTTCGATCATATCCGAACTGTGTGCTCCTCATTTCCATCATTTGTGGAGATCATCATTAGGTCCTCCACTGGTTCCCTCTGCTCCTCAATCAATTCATCATGAGTATCAAGTCTTTCAATCGGAAGTGGACTTGTGGTCGCCACTCCTTGAAGGGTGATCACATAATAGTGGTGAGCCAGCATCTGAATCTCCTCGAACTACTCCAATTTCATGTGCAGTGAGGAACTTCATCAATAGGTGATAAGTTGATACGATGGCTTTGAGGACATTTAGCCCCGATGTCCCAGAATGGCATTATAGGCTGAGGGGCCTTTACAACCAGAAAATCGATATCCATTGTAGAATGCCTGGGTTGTCATCCTGCCATGATCAAAAGAGTAATGACTCTCAATTGAAATGGTGTTTCTTGTAAAGCCCACTAGGGGGGAGCTAAGTCCAGCCAGCCGATCCAAATCAATACCCATTTTGAAAAATATATCATAAAATAAAATATCAACGGAGCTTTCATTATCAATTAAGATGTGGCATACATCGTAATTTGCAATTCTCATGGATACAATTACTGCATCATTATATGGGAACTGGACTCCTTTCACATCCTCCTTAGAGAACATAATTGCTTCTTCAATTCTCTGCCTCGTAGCCAAGCTTTCCGGCCCCACTTCCCTATGCCCTCCAATGATATCATTGATGATGCTTGTCATAGGTTGGTTCTTCGTGGGAGGTTCTTACTGAGGCTGCTTCTAATGTCGAGGTCCCCTCGTCGGGCCCTCTCTTATTCTCCGGATGAAGCAGTCTAGTCTGTCCTTTCGAATGAGCTCCTTGATCTCGTCTTGAAGTTAGATGCAATCTTTTGTGTCGTGTTTGTGATCGTCGTGGTAAAAATAGTACTTTCTTTAATTGCGATTTTCAAGCTTGGCCTTCAATCCGGAGGGCCTCGGCAACTGCTCTCGGATCATATGCACCTGTGCCTTGAAAGTATTCAAAGGAGTATAATTCGTAAACCTTCCCTTGGGGAATCGACATCTCGATGAGTGACGATATTGCCTCGGAGGCTTCTACATCTCGCAGTTCAAAGTAGTGTCCTCACTCTCTGATGCCGCGGGGGGGGGGGTATTTGATCGTGGGATACCTCGTGGGGATTTTTCTGACATCGACATGGGCTTTTGTTCTTCATTTTCTTCCGACCGGGGGTTCGGCCGGGACCCCATACTTCTCAAAAGCTTCGTCTGCTCGAACATATTTCTCGATCTGGTCCAACATTTCTATAAAATCTTGTGAATACTTCTTCTCTATTAAATAGCGACCGACTAATCTAGATCATGTACTTCTAAAACAGTTGCATTGAAATGAGCTGTATATTCTCGAATTGATTCTCCCTCCCTTTGTTTGATATGCACTAAGGATGCTGATAGCCAGTGTTGCCTTTTGCTGGTCACGAAATGAGTAACAAACATCCAATTTATCTGATCAAATGAGTAGATGGAGCTGGACTTCAACCCCGAATACCAATCCCAAGCCATCCTTTTTAAAGTACAAGGGAAGGCTCGATATAGGATCGCATCGCTGACACCGTGGAGAAGCATGAGAGCTCTAAAGCTCTCTAGGTGGTCGATCGGATCGATTGACCCATCATAATTCTCCAACTGATGAGCTTTGAAGCCAGGGGGCAGTGGTTCCTGCATGATCATTTTAGAGAATGATGGATCAATGCGGAAACCAACTTGGCCCTCCTATCCGACAATCCGGTGCTGCAACGTCTCAATCTTTTAGTTCATCTTTTGGAGTCTCTGGTCCATGTCGGCATCATGAACCATGTGGGTCTCCGCATGGCGGGCTGGTGATCGGCCTGGAATGGAACCTTTTTCGAAATTGGGAGTAGGCAAACGCCTCCTGTGCTTGGGACTCCAAGGTCGACTGAGCCTAGTCTATCTTCCTCGATTTAGACTTCATGGCGGAGATTAAGGTGGTTGCTGGGGGGCACCGCCTACGTCGGACCATGGTGCCACATGGCATCGACCGTCGCTATTAGCACCTACACCTGAGTGACCAGTGTGGCAAACTAATCTTGACTCACTTCGGAGGCCAACTGTGATGGTTGTGGGGGTGGCACCGGCTGTGGTGCCGAGACATGATTTTCATTTGGATCCTCGATCGTGGGGGGAGCCATGGTGGCAGAACATCCAGAACATCTCAAGGATGCTTTTCACGATGGCATCATGACAAATGGCGTGCTCCTTAAGAAAACAGGCAAAGCCCTCCTTTTAGCGCCAATCTATTACTGCAGAGATCTAACTTAGGTTGGATTTACTAAAGTCGAAGGGCAATTGCGGTTTCTTAGTGGCAAAACCTGCAAAATATGTCTTGGCCAAAGTTGGCTTCAACGAAAATCCTTCGACGCTCAAATCAAGATTTCTGGAATAGAAGAAAAGGAGCATATCAGGGAGATATTGCTTACCTTAAAGATCCTTTTTAAGCCTCTATTTATAGATAGAGGTGAGCCATTTGGGAGAGCACTATTTCTAGTCCATCCCAGCCAGTTCAGGTGCAGCGTGGCGAGATTTGGGACCAAAATTCTTGGGTCATGGCTGTTATTCCTGCCTCATTTGCTTCAGAGCCAATTGTCATGCTGTGATTGCTTTGAATTTGAAAAGAGGCATGGGGTTCTCAAATCGGATCTGATTTGGTTAAAGTGCTTTGGATCGGTGGGGGATGTGGTTGGTAGAGGTGTGGATTGCTCTAATGCTGATGGCTGAGATTGACGACCGAAGTTAAAATTGATTGGTTCTCCATCAGAAAACACCATCTGGGATAGATTAGTCGAAAAGTGAAAATCGGTAAGGTCTGAAACTGTCCAAATCTTTCACTTGTTTATGTCTTCAGCTTGAATGACGTATAATCCCCCAACAACAAACATATTGGGATTGGCCATGGGATGAATTAGTTGCTAATGATTGTCGTGCTGCTTTTTAGTATGTGTACCAACAAACAGGCCAGCAAAAGATTAACCAATATTAGTTTGGTGAAAACTGAAAACTTGTTTTCATTCTGTTTGGGAACTTTGATTGCTCTTGCATATCCTTTTGTGAACAAAATCCATCGAGCATGTTGCAGTCAGCAGCCTTGCTCGGTCCAACAGCTTATATGAATCAGGTGTCATCACCCCTTGCACAGGCCGCAGCTAAATCTTTTGCTGCGAAGTAATCATCTTTGTGTAGTATTTGTGTAGAATTGTATCTTTCAGCTAGCTCCATATCTAATGATTATTTTTAATTTCCTCCGCATGTTTTGGGTTGGGTCTGGTTCAATCAGATCCAAATGGATAATTGATCCACCTTCGGCTCAACAAGCTTTCAAAATAGTGATATATTATTTGTGATCGAGGGGAAGAATAAAATATCAAGCTGAAGAAAAAATGGTCATTAGCTAAATACAAAAGATCCAATGTATCCATCAACAATGACTGGAAACGTCTCTGCATAATTGAAAGGTAGGGTCGGGGTGAGGTAGTTTCATCGTTAAACTTCACCACATGATTCGTAACTTGGCTACACTCGAGAGAACTAATCTTCCATCAGGTATGCCTAGACACCAAATATCCATTGCAGTGCCCTATACTGTTGCAGCAGTGAAATTATGTTCATGCATGAGCATGCGCCATCTTCCATCAGCTTGTCTGAGACTGTTCACTTGACCATGTCAAATAGCATAATCTATGTCTTACCAAAAGAAAAACAAAAGCATAATCTATGTTTTATTTCTGGCTGCTAAAGTTTATATGATTAAATGTCATGTATCAACCTATAAACAAGAATTTCCACTCTGAATGATTAAACGGCATTCCAGGCACACATCCATTCCAATATAAATACTGTACAAGCCAGGTAGCACCATATGCTGGACCATCGGCAGACGACCTACCTATGAGGGGCCAAACATAAATACTAATGCAAATTGCAAAATACACATTTGAGTAATTAAAAGCTCCAATCCGTATGATCCCTCATCTGAAGTCAAGCTGCAAGTACGAGGACCTTTATCGTCCCCTGACTGTTGGCGGTTAACATTGTAGGGCTGTCACTCTTCCAGCAAACAGCACTAATGAAATACGATCCAGAATCATCATCTGTGTCATCCAAATCAGAGGAGCCAAACCTATGACATGCTGCAGGTTTGGAGATAGCCTGCAAGTAGCATTTCCAGTTTCGTGAAGTGAGACACAGAAAACCTAAAGATTTAAGAAAAGTTTTTTGAACCACACAGCACATACAATTGGATGTCATTTTATCAGTAGTAGAAGAGCCACTTGAAGCAACAGAAACCGACTTACCTTATGGTACACAAAAACGTCATTTGTTTCGCTGCCACAAGCAATGTACTCATTGTTTACCGTCAGACCCACAAAGTTCTTCTCATTTGTGTGGCCTTTGAATGTCCGCACCTGAGGAAACAATTTCATATTGAAGGATAAATATCAAGGTGTCATCTCAATCTTCCTTTTTTTTTTTTTTTTTTTTTTTTTTGCTCATTGGCTCTGAACAGCACCAAAGCAAAGGAAGGTCCAAAACTAGCAATCATAGGGGAATCAATTTAATGGAGGTACTGGACCAGCCATCCAAAAATGTAGTGATATGGCTAACCGAACAAAAACAAACACCTGCAGCATAGATATAAAGGTCTGAATTCAGGAACAAAGCACACCACCACGCAATTTCATACTCCTCTTATCTTTGCTTCATAATACAAACACATGTTAAATCACATTAAATTTTTGGTAAAATATTTAACGATCCAAAATTAATAAAAGGCAATTGGGGATCTACATGGGTGAATCATAATCTGTACCTCTAAAAATAGAACTCAAAAATTAATATGTTTCAGTTATCTCCTACCCATGCATCAAATTGATGCAAAAATGAATGGTATCAATCAGGATAGCATGTTAAACTAGAAAGTAGGGCATCTAATATTAAATAGTTCACACTACTGATCATAATCTACACATGCTAAAACATGTACAAATAGGAACTCTATAGCTTTGATACGTAGATCACATAAAAATATTGCATCACGCCGCCTAAGCCATCTATTTCTGCACCCACTGACCTCTAAATCACATGATTTTGAGGCGTTATATGCATTAGAGATTATAATCGGTGGTATAAGTTGCCTATTTAGATGGTCCATCATCGATTTTTGAACACACACATTATCTCTCAAGATTCATAAATGTCTGCATATATGCATACCAGTAGGATCAGCAAAACTGTGTTCTTTGTCCCTTGTGTTGATTTGAAAACTTCTTCTCTTAAGATTTCTTCTCTATTGCTCATGACATTAAATCTTCACTCTAACAAATACAATAATTATACATAAATGTAACCTAACAAAGTGATTCCATAGATAACAAGAATGCCAATACTTGAGGTGCTTGTGGAGCATGTCAAATGCACCAACGGCTTAACACAGGCCCCATCATACAGCTACTGCTATGAATTTGTTGCACAACGTCACTAAGAAGAAGGTTAAGTGTTTCTGCACAATGCAAATCTTGGATAAGCAATAACTTGGAGGGACTGGAGATCCACCATTCAATTTATTGATCACAGAGTTTTACCATTTGAATGAATAAAGGGCCTATTGGAGTAGCCACAAAAGTACCTTATATGAATTGATATTATTCAAACCTCAAAAATTGGTTAACAGGTGAGACCTAGAAATGAGATAAGCTGATGGAATTAAAACTAATGTATCCGCAGCATGGATGGAAACTGATTAATGTTTGTTTGTTCTCATTAGAAGATGACAATCAACAGACTTGCACACAAAAAAAAAAGAGTCAACTGTGAGATAGTGGCTCTATGCAGCACTTACTCATGAAAGTTGTATAGAAAACAGTGCACAACTAAGAATGACAAGCATATATATTGCATATAATAAGTGAAGACAAAGGACATACAGGGCAGTTCTCTTTTACATCCCACAAGCGCAATGTACTGTCAGTTGATGCAGATGCAAGCTCATTGACAGACAAGAATTTGACATATGAAACTGCTTTTCTGTGCCCTCGACAAACATGGAGTGGTGTGCTGGTGTTCCTCAAGTCAAAATAGTGGATGTGATGATCGGCAGAACCAACCTGAAAAATGACACAACATGCTGATTTTATGAAATGATGCAAGGACATGCAAGGACAAGCTAAACAAGATAATGAATGGCCACATACCGCCACATAAATGCTGGATCCAGGATTATATTTGACACAGCAAATATTCGCTTTCATGTCGATATTGATTACACTCGCCTCTTGTTTCATGCACCATACTTTGACCTATTGGTCACGGGCAGAACAAAATAAAAGACATTTTTCTTTTTTTTTTAAAAATCAAGCAAACTAAAAGTGAAAAAACACATATACATCATATTAGTAGTGCCTTTGGATAGCTACACAAGAAATTGATTACTGTTATCTCCAGTCCACTCTCTACTCAAAAGAATTAAGGCAATCAACAAGACTATTAGTTAGGCATATTTCCAACTTGAACTAGTTAAAATCAGGGATCTAAAGATTCTTTGGTTAAGAAAAATTTGGATGCGAAGCATTTAGCAATAAATCGATTATTAAGGCCAGTAGCCTAACATATATGTATGCAATGAACTACAGATTACTCCAAGGTACATAATTCATACACGTACAGGTGATGTATAAGCATGTAATATAATATTACTCTGCTATTTATTCTCAAAATCACAATTGGTCACGACCAAATTTGTGCTCATGAGAGCACAGAGCACAGAGCAGAACTTCTTGATTCATTCATAAGTTGCTCAATACACTGAATGTAAGAAACTGGAGTATTGGATCAAATTGTACGATGAAGCACTAATAAATCAAGATATCCTGTGCCAGTCTACTTGTGAAAATCATTTGCAAGAAATCTAAACAGCATGAGTTATCACAATAAAGAGGATCAAGACAAGCTCATGGGACAACCATGTTGGTGTAGTTAATTAATAGGACCACAGCATAGATGCTGTTGATTGATGTCCCTGAGCTCCACTCTAAAAGCAAAAAAAAAAAAAAAAGCAACAGTCCGCTTGAAGTTTCAAAAAATTTCATGGTAGTCACTTTGATTACATAATATGGGGAGATAATAAGTAGATCCAGAAAAGATAACCTAGGTCCTTTTCACTCAAATTAATAACGGCATATTGCCAGGATGCCTCTTCAGATGGGTAACATGATAAACATCATCACCACAGTAGTCATATTACTGACACAAAGATGTCATTCTAGAAGCATTGTTTAATAAAAGCATGATATGATTGCTCCTAGCGATACCTGTAGCGGTACCAACCTGAAAGAAATGCTTAAACCAAACATAAAGCCTGTTTCAGCTCATGAATAGTTAGATAGAGATGACCCATAAGGTCGAGAAGATGGAAAGTTCAAGAAAACTTTAAACATTGTTTTTGGTTGGAAAAACTTTGATCCTTCTTTTACCATGCAAGATCTGAAACTCTTGAATTTAAATGAAAACACACTCCACATGTCAATGCATGAAAACTTTGATTTAATACCTAGAAGTACTGCTGCTCTAGCATGCCTAGTGACATGCACAATAGCAATTGCATTGCCCTGTAGTGTGCAGCTGTGAAGATGCATGAGCTATGCACTAATCTTCCATAAGTTGGCCCAAAGCTGATCACTTGTACATGTGAAATAACATAAACTATGCATTATTTCTGGATGCTAAAAATTACATGATCACACGTAATGTATCAACCTATAAGCAGAATTTGCACAGTTTCAATCATTAGATGGCATTTAAGGCATACTTCTATTCCTATATATACTGTAATAAATCAAGTAGCACCATATGCTAGACTATTAGCAGATCAGCATGCTGTTGTATTGGAGAGACATCTACAACATCTAGCACATGTTAATCTGCATAGTTATAGGTGCAAAGTTTCCATGATGAGTTTGGAACTTATATGTATTGCTAATGACTAAAGATGGTTGCATAATGCTACTTTGTATCATAGAATACTTGAAATATGCAATGAACGAGTTTACAAAAATCAGCATATACATCTAAGATAATTATGATGCTAGGCACCTTCGACTATGTTCATCCGTTCAACACACATCTATATTATACAAAATCAATCTATGTTGGAAAAGATAGCATACAAGCTACCAATCTTTTGTACACTAGTATCCTTACAGGTTATTGCATCCTAAGTATTAGCACAGATTCATATGATGCTAGCCCCTAGCTTGCACGAGTGTAATATATAATACTTTAATATTTGTCTCCCCTCTTTTACTTTTCCATCTAATTCAACTCTATATTTCCCATGTTACTCAAACATCAATCTAAATGTACACCAAATGATGCATATGATGATTATGACCCACTACTAAATAACTTCTATTTGAACTTCATGCTTCAAAAACCTAATTGTTATAATTGCCCTTACAATGAGCCTCAAAAAACTTAAACTTTGCTCAAATCCTTGGTACAATCACAATATAACCAAATTATAAAATGAAATCTAAGATCACCAATATTGGCAAGGTCACCGGTATAGGAGCTCTATGGTCTTTGATAAAACCAAATCCGATACCTGGTCACCTACCTTCTAGATTAGGCTCCTATCAAATTCAAATATTGACCATAGTACAACAACTATGATTACATCTCCATTGTGGCTAGCAATAGAAATGAGCAAATTTGCATCAAATGTCACATGAATCCATATCCAAATCGTGAACATCATTGGCTCTATATGTTGGAATCAGAAAAAAAGGCATATTCAAATATGAACTTGACTCCATTGCCTAATAAAATTTAGCTAACATTTAGACATAAGAGAGAAGTAATTGGGAATCAAGGAGGCATGGGGTTGATGGGTGGAGGAGATGGAACAGGGGAGTGGTGGTGTTAGGACAAAGGTAAAACTGGAGCTTAACATTGTGGTTGTGGGTCAATAAACGAGCAAGGCATGGAATATGATTGGAAGCAAAGTTTTAAATTCCATGAGATAGGACTGTCCTGATTTGCCCATGGAATAGGATGCACCGTCATCCTGCACCATCCCAACACTTGAGAAAAGGGATGTCCCAAGATGTACTGATGGGGATGTTGGGACAATGACAGGACAGTTGTGTCTCGACACTAGGGATGGTACCCCATCTCGATGTCCCTCGAGATGTCCCATCGGGAATTGAGACCATGACTGAAAGAGTATGATATTGGGACATGAAATGTAATAAGGTTAAGTTGGAGAAGGAATGACTAGAGAGCGAGAAACGGAATACAACTACGAAAGAGATCATGGTGTTTGGGATTTGGGGAACAAGATCACCATTGTGCTATTGCTTGGTGTGGCAATCATGTCATTTTGATACAAATCTTACCCAGGTTGAATAGTGATGCTATTGCTAGTGAGGCTATCGAAAAAGTTGGAGGCTATGTTACTCAAGCCCTTTAGTTTAGCCTCAAGTAGTTGCATAAAGTATTTGCGTTCTTTTAAAAGGCCAGAAACTAAAGATAGGTGGCTTGGGGGCTGCCCAGTTTCTTGGTGCTTGGTGGGCGCCCAAAGTTCATGGAGGTCCAAGCCCATATTTTAGGTAAACTTGGACAAGATTAATGGGCTACCGTCCATCACTTTTTGCTCCCACTTATTGCTCTGACATAATGCTTGCTAATGGAATAGTTATAATCTGTGATCTATCCTTATGGTTTATATGTAGCCTTAGCATAGATTGCAACTGTACTCTCTCCCCAAAATTTATTGCATCCACGTGTCATTCTACATTATGTTCAATGAGAAATATCACAAATATATTTTGCTAAGCTAGAACTAACACAACCATTGTCATTTTACAGCAACATCTCATACATCAATTTAATATTAAGAATCCTTGCTGCTGCTTTAGAACTCTTGAGGTTGGCTTCTCATAATGGAGGTACCTTTCATAATATAAATGTTTCTTCAAATAAACATTTTGTGTGCTTTTATATACTTGCACCTAAGGTTCATCATCTTAGTACTAGAGTTGGCACCGATACCATGCTAGTATAGTGTTGATATACCTAGTCGAAGGTTGATTCGATGTATCGAGACTTGGTTTGGTGCCAGTATGGTACAATATGCCCAATACGGGATGGTATGACTAGTATTGTAAAACTTGCTTGTACCAATAAATTTGAATGAAACCTCAACCGAACATTTTTATATCCAACTAGTTGGTTAATATTTTTGATAGTCATGCTCATGCACCTAGGCTTGTTTTTCCACATGGTGGTGAGTAAAAATAACACCTCATCTGGTATTTTATCATTCTTTGTATATTGTACCACCTACCAAGGTTTGTCAAACCAATATTGGGCCTCATACATGCTAGCTAGTGGTTCAGTATGATGTTAGTACGTATCGCACCGACTTGATGCATACCAAAACCAAAAGGGAGAGGGAGGGAGAAGGTGAAAGAGAGGGGGAGAGGGATGAAGTGAGGGACCATATATCTTCGATGTTGCTATCATCTTGGTGGCTTCTTGGTTATCGTTGTCATTGTTGGCAATGATGTTGGCAATTGTGCTGGTGACGGGACCCTAACCGTAGCAAGAGATCGCAACTTGTGAGCGGTGAGGATGATAAGGAGAAAGGGGACAAGAGGATTGGGAGAGAGGATAGTAAGGACATACGAGGAAGATCAGGAGAGAGGAAGAAGAATTTTGGGAGGAGTTGTAACTTGCAACTCAAATTATAAACCATTGAGCTGACTGGTTTGGTTTGGAATAACCAAACATGTATTGAAATTAGGAAACCAAACAATTCAGCCTGGTTCCTAATTGGGATCGAATTGAGTAGCGAAACAATTTTGATTCCTCGCTGGACCAGTTCGATATGCCCTGAACCATTTAGTTCCTTATGGTTCAATAGTGCCTGTACCATACTACTCATCTTGCATAAGCAAATAGGGAGAATTTATCCAATTGGCATTTTGCCAAGATACAATTTCATTTCCAACTTCCAATTATTTTGCTTTGACCAAGTATCTAATCCATCGAGAAAATTTAAATACTACTTTTGAGAACTTAGACTACTTTAACTTAAATTACTTCACTTTCAATATTAATTGACAAGACATATATAGTGTATTATTTATTATAGTATAGAGGACGAAATTTTGATGTATGTTGGGAATATATCCAAGGATTCAAGTCCTAATGGGACATCAAGATGGGGTACCATCCTATGTATCCGGATAGGACCATCCCCCTATCATCCCAGTATCCCGATCTGGATGTCTTGAGACATTCTCTATCTCAAGTGTTAGGATAGGGTCGGATGGTGGTGCATTCCATTCCATAGAAAAATTGGGATAGCCTAATCCCACAAAATTTAAAACTTTGGATATATGTACAACTAATGATCATGCCTTACCTTTGAATTTTCAATAAAAAGTGTATTGGTTCAAAGCAAGGTTATTTGTACTAGCACCACTACCATGACTCGTGCTGTCATATACCAAGTCAGTACGATATTGTATCAATACAAAGTATACAACACCATCCTAGTCTGGTTTTGCTACATCTAATCTAGGTTTTTCACCCCAAATCTAGAGAGGAGGAGAGGAGGAGGTGATTGGCAGAGAAGATGGCTGTAGCGGGCATGCTGAAGGAGCATGTGTGGATCTAGGGCATCGAGAGATATTGGTAATGACGCAGGCGAGCTTAGTGAGGTCGGTGCCAAAGCCAAGGTGGTCAAGGGAGGTTGATGATGGTGGATACGAGAGGGAGGAAGCACGGAGGCTCCAGCATCCTTCCCGATGCTGGTGAAGAAGATACTGGTGAACATGATGGGGAAGCTAGTAAAGATCAAGGTTGTTGAGGGCAATTGGTGATAGAGGCAAGATTGGTGAGTTCGTGCAAATGAATGATTCACCCTTTTTTGCGATATATACCATTGGTTGTATAATAGCTGCTACGAGATCTGCATAGGTAGATAAAAGAGAAAGTTCGGAGTGCTTTGAGAGTTGTGCGATGCATGATCCAATGGTTGCTATGGCAAAAAAAGATCAATCATTCTTTTGCATGAAAGATACAACCCAATCCCAAGATTGGTGGGGTCAGTGTTGAGGCTGAGGCAATCGAGGGTGACTGGCAAGGATGGATAAGAGAGAAAGCTAAGGAGAGAAGAAGGATCGGGACTGAGATTAAGATAGGGGATGGGTCTTTATAGGAGAGGTTGTTTCAGCTAGGATGAACTTGATTACTACTACACTAGACCGAGCGAAACTTTTCGTCCAATTCGCCCCTTGCACTTCTTAAAGCTTGAACTATCTCGATTTGGTATGGGACAACCTGAACCTTCTAGTTCGGGATGGTTTAATAATAATCCTTGGTTAATAATATATTTATTGTTACATTAGGTCATAGTGCCCATTCTCCCTTCCTCAATGACGTGTTATGTTCCAACACTTGCTCTTTAACAAACAATACACAATGTTAATGGTTTGTTAAATCCATCTAGATCAATATGATTATTTTTTAAAGACATCCAATTAGTTTTTGCCAAATGACCTAGCTATTGCTATTTTGAATAATCCCAATCAAAGTCAGTCTTACCTTTGTGGGTTTAAGAACCAAAACCAAATGGGATTTACCATGAGATTGCCCTTTCATGGTATGAAGAAAGAAGAAAAAGCAACAAAACTTTGAAGCTTTAGCTCAAATATCACCAACAGCCAATTATGTACAGGGTATACTTTCATTTTCAGAAATGCAGTATAAACTCTAGAATACATACTTCAGATTTCAACATTCTTGTTCCATATCAGTCAATAAGCATGTCCACGCACGTCACATAACATATTCTTCAGTTCAAAGTTACTGACCTACATGCCTGAGGTAAATGTTCAACATAGAATACTTATCAACTGCAGCCATTTAGTTTAATAATTGCTAAGACTCTCTAAGCATATGAGTAGTAACTGTCCTGACTGTTTAGACACAAACAAAATCTCATGAATACATGCCATGGTTCTGATGGAATAAGAGTGTAGGCTGTCAAACATTCAGGTTCATAGATAATTATGTTAAAGCCAGTAATCTCAGCAGCAGAATCTTTTTTATGGTTAAGTTTGAGAACAAGCGGTCATAAAGCTTGAAGAATAGAAAATGCAGAGAAAAGAAACATTCGAGAAAATGAGAACTTTGAAATAAATCGTTAAAAAATCATGATGATTTATTGATTTGGTAAAAGACAAAATATAAACCAGAATTAAAAAATTAGGATGGTTTATAGATTTGCTAAAAGAAAAAATTTAAACCAGAATTATTTATTTTGTTGCCACAAACTAACGGTATTAATAGTTGGGGGGATGGAGTGAAAATGAGACTTCACATAAAATATTTGCAAGCACATATTTAAGATTTGTCAATAATGTCAGTGGCCTTGTAAATGCTATGTGGAAGAACATTTCGACAATAGACTCCTAGCACTTGTCTTTGCAGAAGATGAGCATGTCAAGCTGGCTACTTTCAGAATTTTAAGAAGTGGAGAAGGACAAGAAAAGGAATATGCCATGTATAGCTAGCATTTGCAATCTAGAGTCAATAGATATGGATGTTACCTTGCAATCATCACTGCCAGATACTAGCATTGATGGCTCTGTCTGTGAAAAATCAACACTCCATGCTCTTTTTTCATGCTCTTCGTATTCCATCACACTCTAAAATGTAGAAAGTTATAAAAGTTTCCTAACTCCACATAGTATAGGTCACCTTGACCATAGATAAGGGTACATAGTAACATAGTATTCCAAGAAGCAAATAAAGCTACCTGTCGAGTAGTCACATCCCAAACAGTTACTATCCCTTCATAGTCACTACTAGCAATAATGTTTTTTGAGTATTTGTTCCAACTTAAGCAACTAAGCTTGGACCTAGTAGACATTTCCACAACCGGGCAGTGTACATCAGATGGTTCATTTACAACCTGAAAATCATTAAAATGACCAAAAGGAATTTGGAATTTGGGAATTTGTCTAATGTAAGAAAATACTTCTGAAACAGCTTACTGTGGAAAACTCAAAAACTTTTATTCGTTTTGACACTCCAGCGGTGGCAAACAACTCATCATCACGGTCAAACTCTATGCTGTATGAAAAAGACCACCATAGTGTTGCCTCAGATTTAGTTATTAAGAATAACAAAGCAATGTAAAATACAAAAGAGTAAATATCAACAATTAAATTTTAAGTGTTTGTGCAACACATAGAAAAAGAAAATGATGAGCAAATATTTAACTGGATCCAACATTATCAAATACTTGGCAGTAAGATTTCTCTAGAGAAGCACACATAAATTTTGCATTCAGTGGAAACCCTTTATTAATCATCTCAGGAAATTTAGCTGGCAACAGACAACCAGAGAAAGCAGCAGTATTCAATGAAAACACCATGGTCATTCAAACAACAGTTTCTACTGAAATGTAACTAAACATTGCATAAATCAAAAGGAAAAATGACATGCCTACAAAATAGATTCAGTATTGAATTACCTAAATAATAACAATGGAACAATGAAAACTGAGCAAGTAAGCATATCAAATGTTCTAATGAATCATAAATTCTTCACTTAAATGGAAGAATTTTATTTCAAGAATAAAATGAAAATAGCTACTTCCATTGATGGAACCCTTGAAAGGCTTATGGACTAAATTAACTGATACAATAATGAGAATACCTAATATGTTATCTTTTGAGGACCGGTAAACAAGTCAAAGAAGGATTGGAACTTGATATTAGGAACCAAATTTGGTCGTATCAGGCATGTAAAATGAAGAACACAAGACATTTAAATTAGGACATATTCCCATCCTTTCAATCATCAACCACGTAAAAAGTTGGACTGCTTACTCTCCCAATTTATGGGAAAAATGTAATTAGCACTCGATGAATTTCTGTATAAATCTTACAATATTATTTTTTTAAAACAGAATCATCATGATTAAATATTTTTAAGTGAAACAACAACAATGGTCATTGGTCATTTCAACTCCATTGTCCCAAACTGACAATTGAGCATATTGTGATAGCTGGTTCAACAATGAAATATCAAAATCTTTTCATATATGCGGATCTACATGTCTATTCCAAGATAGGCCCATGGGCTTCTAAAATTACAGTGCTCCCAAAATATGCCAAATCCATTGTCAGTGTAGAAGATATGAAAGGGCTGACAAATGAAAACACGAACTATTACCACAAGCAGAAATAAGTGAAAGTGAATAAACTATAAGCTTATTGCTTGGTATATACCTGGATACAATGTTTGCAGAGTGAAAGAGATCCCCATGTCTGAGTTCAGCAATGACACGCAAGCGACTGTTTTCATTAAAAAAACAACAAGAGAAAGACAATGAGATATGGAGAATCAACACCATAAACAAATAAACATTTGCCAAACAAACACATGCATTGATAAGTAAATTATTTAAAAAAGCAACATGGAATCTAAGAATTGTTTTTAATTGCAGAACCTGTATCGGGTGAAGGTAGTCAGCACAGACTGAAAATCCTCAAGACCTGGGTGATAGCCTTCTCTGCTTATGACATTTATATCTTTGTCTTCTTGCCTATGCAGTTGATTAGGTCCAAGACGCCTCTTTTGCAAATAACATTCTTGGAGCTCATTAAACTGCAGAACTAAGAAAGCAGCTCACAGAATGCAGATCAATAAAGAACATATCAAAGGAAAAGGGGGGAAAAATCAAGTATATTTACAAACTAAGTCCCTTTAGTTTTTAACGCATGAAATCAGCAAATATTATCGCATGAAAGATACAAGAACTTTATGCATGACCCAGATTAAAACGGTGGAAATTTAATTACAAAAATTAACATAAGCAAAAAATGAATAACTGGTAGCATTTAAAAATAAAACTTATCCGTTTATAAAGCCAAAACTTTGAATATGAAGTTCTAGCTAGTCAACCATTCACAACAAAGAAAGCTAAAACATGATGAATGTGGTACAATAAGAAATTATCTATGCAAACAAATCCACCTAATGGGAATTCAACTTTTGATTAGAGACTTTAGTCAACTTGATACCAGAAAAGGAGATGCCATGCTCTATGTGCAACAAGAACCAGGCTAACAGATAAAAAATAGAAAAATCTATACCTTACCAATCCAGTGGCCCAGCCTTTCTCTGAAAACCAAGCTATGCTTTAAAAAAAGTAAAAATAGTGAAACAAAAGGATATGAAGATCATAGTATGAAGTCCAGATTTATAGATCTGGAATTAGCTGTTTAGATGGGGGATATCTGAGTTTCTGGAATTCAATTGAGATATTTGCTGTTTAGACCTGTAGAACAAATCCAGTTGAGATATTTGCTGGAAATTCAAGAAGCCAGCGACATATTCAAAGAAAAAAATGGACGATTTAATTGCATGCAAGTGGATCCAAATTTCAAGCAATGCAATAATCTGCTTTTAATTGTTTTAGTGCACATAACTAGCTTGTTTAATTTACTGATGTATTAGCCTCTTGCTTTCATAAATGGCTTGACTCAAGAAAACACATAAGTCACTTCTAAAAAGGTCAAACAGACAATTCCATCATCATATGGAACTCTAGTGCGCTATGATGGACCAAAACTATGCTATGCTGATAATTTTGGACTACACCTGATCATTTTTGAAGATGTATAAGCCTGATCCTTAGAAATGCTGACTTCCATAGTGCAAACACCTGAAACTGGAAAAGGCTTTCTAGAAATTTCTGCAATCACGACTTCCAACAATCCTCAAAATTACATGAAACCGAGCAGAGCTTAAACTGAAAAAGGACCAGGATGTTTTATGCGATCCTTTGATTATTCATTTAGTATTTTGACTCTAACACGTACTTTCTCTCTTTGTACCTGTACCATCTTACAGACATCTTACCACATCAAAGCCTTAACCTGCGAGCCTTACCTTATCTATATGGGGTTTGACCTTATAGGTTATGATCCAAAAAAGTTTAAAATTTTTCTACAAATGGCTCCCCCTTAATTTTATTCCTCTAGTGCTGAAACCTTATTGAGGCCAAATTTAGGCAAGAGAGAGATCATTTTTCAAACCCAGTAGACCAGTTGGGAAGACAAGGAGCTCTACTACTTTATGATGTTTAAGCACATGTAATCAAGGACCAACCTTAGATTCCCCTGAATTTGGAAAGTTTCTAAGCGAAGAGAGAAAAAAATTGAGGTCTCATCCCTCACAAACATGATAGCATTAGGAGATTGTTAAAAAAAGAGGGGGAAAAAGAGTATGAAGCAAGATATCAGTCGATCATAAATTCAACTCCAGTTACAGTGCAAACTTGAAAGATCAATATGTATAAAGCTGCAGAAAAATTCAACAGAATGCCAGTGACAAAAAATATAAAGCCAAGCATATTATGAATCATAGTTTAGCTATATAATAAACATCAACTACGTGAAACTGTACAGGTTGCTTTCATTACCCAATTATGGGTGTTAAACACTCAAAAACCACTGAATCCATTAAGATATCTAAACACCTAGCGCTTGAAAGAGGTTCACAGATTTGATTTCTTTTAAATGGTTCCATATATATACGTGCAAATGGTCATAAGTGATACACATGCTTCATTAAGAGTTATAAACAGGAAGCCAAAATGAAAATATAAGTGTAAAATGGGTTTTAAAATATGGTCACCTAACACCAGCTAGAGATATAAATCAAAATCCGGCGTTCTAATTGATAAGGACCCAATACAAATTTATTAACTTTGTAAGCACTAACCTGTGTATGGACTCGCTTCTTTCTAGCTATAGCCAGCCCTGATTGAGTAAGAGAATGTTGTGGGTCTGGACCATTAAAGGCTTCTTTTCTTTGGTTTACTTGATGACTTATTTGAGCCTTCATGTCAACCTTCTTACCCTGAAAATTTCCAGTGCACATCCCAATAACAGAGCTACGGGCACTGGAGACAAGGATACTGTTACGCTTGTCAACTGTAGAAGGCCATAGCTTTGTTGCTACAGGATCATCCGAAAGCATGCGCAATTTCACAGAGTATCTCTCTCTTGCCCGGTATAATTCTATTCTGTGTCTCTCTACAGCATTTATATCTTCTTTGATATACTGCAGATCAGTTTGAACCTACAAAGAGCCCAAAGATGTGTTAATTTATATTTCTGATAAGATTGATTGCTTTAGTATGCGCCATTCTAGCTGGTAAACAACAGTTCAAGAGAAAGGAAATTACTAAGCACAAATTACTTTGATTTTATTTAAAAGGAAAGAAGAAACAAAGTAAATGAAAGACCAACAAGCCATCATATACAACAAAGAATCAAAGTTATGTACACTCAACCTCATTCAGCTCGTCCATCTTTTGCTTCCTAAGGCAATGTAAAAAGTCTAGTAAGATCTGCATATTTGTCTCAGCCTCTTGTTGCTCCATTTTCCGCTTTTTCTCAGAAAGGAGAGATAATAGACCATCTACCTCTTTGATCGACATTTCACAACCCTGTCTACAAGCAAGAGAACCATCAAAGTCTGCAAATAATGGCCCTTGAACATAAAGGTGAAAATTAAAGAGCAACATTGTTAAATGCCACCAGGCATTCTTAGCAGTAATAACACAAATGCAATTGATCAAATAGATTTGTTTGGTAGCAATTCAAATATCATAGAACAATACAAAAGCTAAACCTTTCTTCATGTCATGAATACAAACCTATAGAAGCCTTCATACAACGATTGAGCAAATTTTCTCATTCTACTATTAGCCTCATATCTGTGCTTTCACAAGTTGTGCTCCTTAGCTAACCCCATTTTATGGGTGAAAGCTTGGATGACGATGACATTTTTTATGAGATAATATCTCCTAATAATTTCAAGCAGGCAGTTCAAAAACAATTAATATCACCACTCACATGATAACATTCTTCCATTAGTAATTAAAAAATGAGTGTCCAGCCCAAAGTGTGGCCAAAAACCGTTCCCTTCCTCACAACAATTTCAAGCAGGAAGTTAAAAATTTAATTTTATATAATTAATGTATAAAAATCAACAGCCAGAAACCCCTCCCACCCTCCCTCCTCTCCCTCCCTTTGTCCTACTATATAGCCAAAATACTGCTTACCACATTCACAGATTAATGATCAAGGACAGAATAGGGAATCAAAACTAGCCCTTCGGCAACCATGTAGCTCCTAATTCAGATTCCTGCATATAGAGTGGAAAGACAACTGATTTGTGTAATAACCGTGGACTTGGCAAAGGATGAAAGGATGCATGAAGATGCATCCGAAGGATGAAAATGCTATAGAGGGTATACGATAGGTAAAGAAAGAATCACAGGTATGGAAGGCCAAAAAGATTGTGGAATCTGTTAAAAGAAAAGGCAAGTCAAAGTGCACCACTCAATAATAAAAGCAAACTTAATTAAAATTAATTGATATATCAAATTACAGTAATGTTTTTGACACAGTTCAACTAGTACATATTTGACCAGGTTTACCACATATTTAACCAGCAAATACTACATTCTCCTAGCTAAATCAAAAGCCTCTGAAACTTAAGCTGAAAGTGACGTCCAAGATAATTCCTGAATACCTACAAACTGAAATTCTCTTGACTTACATATAGAAATATGGCTTCAGAAAGGTAATTAAATCATTTTAAGAAAAAAAAAATTCAGGACTTGACAGAAACTGTTAACCAGTTGACTGCAAATATGGACACAAGTTGGACTCTAGACAATGATATTCTACTTCACTCAACTCAGTCTACAAGATTCAGTATAGACCCTACAAAACATGATTATTCCATTTGTCAAAGACATTACTTTATGAGAATAATGAATTCTGAACAGGGGAAGATACAATCTTTCAGTAGTCTGCAGTAAATAGACAACCTTTGCTTCAGGATAGCCAAATCTCCTTTAGAAATAACTTTTATTGAAGAAATAGATCTACCAAGGTATTGGCCACCGACCATTTATTTTATTGACGCATGCCTACTAGATTAAAATGCATTGGTTTAAATTACTTTCCCAAAATAACGTTGTTATTCAAATAGAGAAATTACTTCATTAGAAAACCAACAGAAACAATGTAGACAGACATCAAGGCATAAGGATTCGGTATTATCACTTCACAGTATCAGCCACCTATATGACTTGAAATATCAAAAGATTTGGCTGCACTCATTATTAACTTCAATAAAATTCTTCAAATAAGAGCCTGTACCCAAGTAAGCAGGTATATTAGTGAATTAAATTAAAACATATCAGAGTCCTTGGCAAATAGCAATCAGAAATATCAGAGCAAGAGCTTGCCCAGTTATGCATGGAAAGAATATGTATGATTGTCAGCAGGACTTCAAGAAAACTTTATATTTTTCAGTTTAGAAAATCCAGTGAAGAAGTAACAACAGACCTGTTGTAGTGCCAGGCGAAGATGCTCAACAGGTGATGCAGTTTTTGCAATTTGACGAGCCGATGTCTTCTTCAGAAGCTACACAATATTGAACCAAGAATTATAATTATAATCAATACTTTCCTGGTTCAACATATTATAGCCAAATGAAACTAGTCAAGAGACATAGTAAGTTATTACTCCACTTAAATTATAATGAACATCAGTGACAATGCCTTAAACATGTTGCCAAAATAAAAGATACAACTCAAAAAGAGACAACACAGGGCTAAAAATGGAGAACATTAAAATACATTTAGATATATTCCTTCAGCAAAATTTTATCAGATCTGCAATAATTAAATATATGCATGAAATCCAACTGCTGTACTTACACAGGCTGAGACTTCCCTACTTGGATTTACTCTCCAAAGTACACCCATTTAAATTTCATCTTTTGGTGACAGTTGCATTCTACTATTTTTGTCCTGCTATTATCTCCTCATTTGTTTCTTTTATTTTGCAATTCCAATTTAATACAACCTGAAGCCACATTAGTTTCCCAGGATGCTGTTATCCCTTCAAGTCCTCTTCCTCTACAGATTCTAGTTCCTACAATTTCTGGAAATTTGCCCACCTGAAAAGTACAAGGTACTATTTTGAAATGCTGAATTTTCAAGTATGGTGCATTATTAACAGACTTGTTGGGTCGCATGATTGTTTCATTATTTTGTTTGTCATATATGATTCAAAGATGCATGATCAGCCAATCAGCATTCATCTACTCCACAACATACTCGGGTCAACAAGTTTAATGCCAAATACTTTGAGCAAGTCCATAAAAATCCCTTGTTCTTATAATTCTCTAGATTCTTTGTTAATTCACACTGCTTCATGTATCAAAGACCACATTTTAAATGTTAGCATAAATAAGCTTGCATATCATCTCTAATCAAAAGAATCTATTTATGTGATCTTAACGCAGTGCATCCCAATTGCACACTGCAAATTTTAAATTCAGCCCTCAACCAACCAACCAAAGAACTATCAGTGTAGCTATCCTTTGTTGGGAAGAGCCTAAAGATACACATTCTCTTTTGGCTCAGTCACTTCAGTTTATGAAATTTGTGTCCGCTAGAGGATACTTCTAGCGTCCAACACTTCTCATCAGAAAGAGGAAAAAGGATAGAAACAGAAATCAAAGCACCCAGAGGATGAATTTTTGTTTCAAACTAAAATCATAGGAAAGAAAAAAGATCTTACACAATGTGTATAAGCCATACACAAAATTTAAAATAAAAAAAGAGCTTCTGATTTCATACTCTGAAGTCCAAGCGCCTTATTTAAAGCCCTTGGGGGGAAAAAAAAAAGACTAAAGCTAAATCTTGATGGCATTTGGCATAAGAGCGCCGCTATGTCGTAGATACAAATACTATGGCCATCCCCAAAAGTACCATCTCACTCCTGAAACCTGCTTCAATTCCAACAATTTTGAAACCCAATAGACTATAACCCAACGATGACACCTCGATAACGAAACTACAAAAGCCCAAACCTAGCATCGACCAATCCGAAGCAAAATTATCTAGATTTAGTAAAATTTCGACTCCAAGATTTCCCCGATTTTGGCAAGGATTTGATTTGAACGAGGGTCCAATGAGTAGAGGCGACTTGAACCAAGAATTAAGGGGAAAAAACAGAGGGGAGAGGAGAGGGGAGAGAGTGAGAGAGAGGGATAAGGGACCTTGTTGAGGAGGAAATTGGGGAAGAGTTGGCTCTTGGTGAGGTAGTTGCCGCAGCAGGGGCAGTCACTCTTGTTATTGAGGTGGGTAACGATGCACATGTAGCAGAAGCTGTGTCCACACGCCGTCAAGAACGCGTCCTTTATCACCCCCATGCATATCGGGCACAGTAGGTCCTTGTCCAGTTCCGCCTCCTCCGCCGCTGCCCCCCTCGCCGTCGCCACCTCCGCTGCCGCCGCGTCCGTCGTCCCAGAGCACGAGACGGCCGGCGCTGCCGCAGGCGACGCCCTCGACTCCGGCTTCACCACCGAGGGCACCAGCGCCCCAACCGACGACTCCCCCATTGAGAAAACGCTACAGATTGGAGCGATGCGATCCGGAATCAAGAAAGGGGTATCGGCCAGGAGCGAGAGGTCTGGGGCGGTGGAAGGGAGGGATGCTTTATAATACGTGCGAGCGATTGAGCTTGAGGGAGGCGCTGCTGTATGGGTGGAAACGGGCCACGTTGGGAGAGGGGGTTTGGTTGGCCCCTATGTGCTCGTCATGTGGATGCGCCCGCTCCTGACTGCACTCCTCTCTCTCTCTCTCTCTCTCATCCTCTCTTTAAGAACGAAAACAGAACATGGTGGACGTTTTCCGGTGGAGCATGCACAGGCCCTACCATGAGGACAAACAGGATGCGTTACGGATAAAAAGGTAAATAAATAAATAAATATAGAAAGACTCAAATTTTGCTCGGCCTGGGACGATTGGATCATTCGGCACGAACCGGAGGAATTAATAAATTTTCATCTACCCCCTATATCATTATATGTACCAGGTTATGCGGTAAATCACCATCACTGATTTCTACAGTCGAGGTATGCACTTAATGGATGAAGCTCGTAGGAAGCAGCGGCCATAATAATTCCTCTAATAATAATAAAATTTAAATAGAATTGAGCTTTAGAAGGAATTATATTCTACACCATAATAATATGATTTTTTGAGAGAGTTGCGTATCATCGCTGATTTCTATAGTCGAGGTATGCACTTAATGGATAAAGCTTTTGGGAAGCAGTTGCCATAATAATTTTTTTAATAATAATAAAATTTAAATAGAATTGAGTTTTAGAAAGAATTATATTCTACACCATGATAACATTATTTATCGAGGGAGTTGCACCATACTATTCAAATGGTTCGCTCTCATGGGCTTTAAATGGCATACCAACATATGATGTGTATGATATAAGATATAATTTTTCTAGTTTGTCACATTTTTGCTTCCCGCAACGGTGTCAAAGCTTTAGTTGTATTTTGGATCATGCTGTCGGTCCAGATGTCCGACTTTTTATAATTTTTTTTTGGATAAAATCTTAGGTTCCAGGCATTTTTAATAATGACATCTGCATGTAATGCCCATACATTAGTGTTACTAGAAACTTTGGACAAAAAGGAAGTAACAAATTCTCTTAGTGATCGTCCATGCTGCGGCAACAGCATCTGCGCGCCCTGTTTTAATTTTCCTTCACTTTCTTTTCATTTTCGATAAGGTTCCTTTGTTCTCTTTACTCGATCTTTTGAAAACCTACTACATTATGTTCTCTAAAACCGTTAAGCATGAGAATAGCCAATAGATCTTGTTCCGTTGATCTTCTTGAGAAGATTGTTTCCAAAATATATCACTATGTCAATTGTTAAATTATCCGTTCACACGTGTTTCAGCTGCTTTCTTCTCTCAAGCGAAGTGCCTATGTAGTTGTACCACCCCCCCCCCAAAAAAAAAAGAAAAGAAAAAAAAATGCCTATGTAGTTACCACACTCATACCATCAAACCATCAAATAAATTATAATAAAAAATATATAATATATAATATTTTATCTTAATTTACAAATATCATTGATATCTTCAATTACTATAATATCAATTTTATATTTTTTAATTTATTGTAATATCCTATACGTGACAAAAATGAATTACTTAAAATATTAATATAGATTTGTTGGATCATTTTTAAATAATGAAATATGATTTGAATTTAAAATAGTTAAAAAATCTAAAATACTTAAGTCTTAATCTTAGTCTCATCTTCTTCTCCAATCCTTCTCACTAAGATGGCTATACAATCCAATCGACAATCCTTCGGCTACCACCGTTGTTGCCCGCATCCCAACAGTTGCCATGGCTCCCACCTTTGTCCTTTCCTCCTCCTGTCTCTTCATCTTCTTTTCCCTTCTCTCTCTCCCTTCTTCTCTTCTTTCTTTTTTTTTTCAAAACTTAGATGAAGAAGATGAAAACACTATTGAGAATTTTTTGTTCCGCTTAAAGAGATCTTCGAGCTATTTATTGTAATCTTTGAACTGATGCTTATCTTGTTAAATATTGGAGATAGATGAGATGAGATTATTGAGTTGTATCTCTTTACTCTTTTGCTTTCAATACCTTCTTAGTTGATATTTCTTCAGTTGCATTCACTCTTGACATCTTCCGAAACTTCTCGATCCAATGCAGGTCTTTGTTCTTAATTTAAAGTAGTCTTCATTTGTTCGAAAAACTTCTGGAGATAGTGCCTTTTCCACCCTCACTTCTACTCTTCTACCGTCTATCCCTTCATATCTTCTTCGAATCGGACTATTATAAGATTGATATGCCGGCAACCAAGTTGGCACTGGATCTGCCTCATTCATAATTCTTTTTTTTTTACTTGAATTCCGTGACCTCTAATTTATTGGTTCACCTTTATTCCATCAAATGGCTCTGTTTCATTTGTACATGGGTTTGAAGTCGTCAATTCTTAATGAATTGATAAATGATCAAACTTTGGCAAATGCTTGGATGGCCTCTATACTGTTAAAGATTTTTTGCTTGTGTTATCCTAAGAAAAGAACAAGTTGAGAACTGCAATTAGAATAGTCATGAGTTTTGCAGCTGCTGCAGAGTTAGTGGTATTAAGCGATCGCTGTTTGATCTTCTTCACCCAAATTTTGGAAAGAAGAGAAGAAAAAAAAAGAAGAAGAGAAGATTAAAAAAAAAAAAATAGAGAGACAAAAAAAGATAATGAAAAAAGAAGAAAAGAAGATAGAGAATTAAGATGGAGATGATAGTGGTAGAAGGCATGGAGACAGTAGCAACAGGATCAGAGAGTTGCTGACCAAGATTGTATGATCATTTTAGAAAGGAGGATTGTGAAAAAAAATGAGATTAAGATTAGAATTTAGATATTTTAAATTTTTTAATTTTTTTAAATCCATATTATATTTTATTTTATTTTAAAATAATCTAACAAATTTATATCAGTCTTTCAAAATTCATTTTCATCCTACAGACGTCCGCGGCGAACTCTATCTCAAATTAAATAGTTAGTAAAAATATTATAATAAATTAAAAATTATAAATAATATTATGTTAAGATGCAAAAAAAAATATTTATAAATTGAGATAAAATATAAAATATTATTTTCTTACCCATAAAACTATTATGGAAGGAGTTTGGCTTCCGATCACCTGTCAAATCACTATCCAGTAGAAAATTTAAGTCTTTTGTTTTCTTCCACGCATGTTCTCAATTGAAGGGTCGACACCATCCTTTTCAGATAGTAGAGGCTTAGCTACTTCTTCAAGATCGAGACAAGCAAATACGCGTAAGAGGATTTTCCCCTCCGTACCCGCCAGATTAACTCTTGTCCTGTTTATTCTTAAGCAGATCAAAATTTAGTGGACTGCTTGCCTTAAACTTTTTAACGCCCGCGACGATGGAACGCTAAAAACTACCGAACAGACCGTATAAAAGAAAATATTGAATAAAATAGGATGGTAACATAAGTGCTTTGAGCCCTTTATGGATCAGTTTGGTTGAGAATAATCTGACATGAAAAAATACTTCATTTGATTAGAATATATCAAAATATAAAATAATTTAATAATTTATAAAAATTATTTATTTAAAAAAATAATTATAAAATATATTTTTTTAATAAAAAAATTATTATGAAAAAAATGATATTAAAAAAAATTACTATATTTGGTTGGAGATAAATCTACATAAAAATATAATCAAATTTATAAATATATTTTTTAATATAAAATAATTTTTTAATATTAAAATAATATTATTATCTCCAATTAATTTTTATATAATGACTATAATCACATAATTCTTTACATAATACTATCTCCATCTTAATTTTTTTACAAAAATTTTTATTAAATGAATTTAAAAAAATATCAGAACAAATTTAAAAATTACGTATACAACTTCATGGAGAATATTTTTATCAAATATGAATTACCACCACTTAAAAAATTATTAAATATCAATCTCTATGATATTTATTTTACTTGCTCTCTCCAAAAAATAAGCATGAGGCCCACCAATATTTTTATTATTTCTTTATTTCTTCTTTTATACCAAATATGGTAATCTGATATGGAATTATTTTTTCATGCCAGATTGTTTCCAACCAAATGACCTCTAAGGATCTGATGGTTGGGGATAATTTAGTATGAAAAGATGATTCCCATATCAGATTACTATATTTGATATGAAAAATAGAAAAGAGAAATGATAAAAAAATTGATAGATCTCATATTTATTTTTCAGAGAAAGAAGATAAAATAAATACCATGAGAGATTGATATTTGATAAATATCCGAATAATGATAACCCATACCTGATAAAAATATCTCTAATAAAACTACATATGTAATTATTAAATTTATTCTGATATCTTTTTAAATTCATTCAATCAAAAATTTTTACGAAGAAATTAAAATGGAGATGATATTATGTAAAAGATTATGTGATTACAGTTATTATATAAAAATTAATTAAAAATTATAATACTATTATAATATTAAAAAATTATTTTATATTAAAAAATATATTTAAAAATTTAATCATATTTCTATATAAATTTATCTTCAATCAAATATAATAATTTTTTTTATTATCATTTTTCAAAATAATTTTTTCACCAACCAAATCTCATCAAAATTATTTTCTTCCATAATAATTTTTTTAAATAAATAAATTTTATTTATTTCGTAATCTTACGCACTCCAATCAAACGGATCTGGGCGCATTTGTTAAAGTATGACTAGTGCCATCAGTATAAAATGGATGTAGAAAGTAACGCTGCCATGAACAAATATTCAGATATAGGTATGAAAATACATTATAGTAAAATTGCTTACATCTAGAATCTATGCAAGAATTTTCCTGTTCAGCCTTGCGTTTCTGCCCTATCACGCTCCGTCCGACAAACATATAATTTTATTTTTCGCACCCGCTAACCTTCACCTTTTCCACCCCAGTACCCACTGCATCCTCACGAGGCTGATTTTATTAACTTCTCTCCATGTATCGTGCATTTTTAGCAATCAAATTACATAATTTTTTTTAAAAAAAAAAAATCACTTAGGGCATAACACAGTATGCTCAACTCCAAAACTCTTTACCCATTAAATCAATTTTAAATCATCTAAAAGCAAGCAGACTCACCTGATAAATTCTATAAGCAAACTTCATTGATTTGAGATTGGGAAAATATATGCAAGCATGATTACTCTATTAGTTGATAAGGTATGTTACAAAATAGTACAGCAGACTTAGCAATTAAGGAACAATCTTTTTAATGTCAATACTAGTAACTGAACGAGTGCTGCATTAGTCAAGCTAATCAGAAAATGATTGGAATACATTATATGCGAGAACAATGAAAACAGATTTCATTTGAAATCTAACTTTAATTTGAGAAGAACAATAAAATATAACTTTCTTTCCTACAGTCTCATTCTTAATCCATAAAGTCAGATTTCGATTAGTAAGACGATAGCAACAAAAGATTATGAATCTTTAGAAATTGGATAAAGGTTTTTTTTTTAATTTTTTTTTTTAAAAAGAATGTTAAAGTCCCTGAACATTATGCAATTCAAAAACAATCTTTAACACCATTTCCAAAGGTGTCAAATAGATAACGCATGAAAGTTTCAACGCATTATTAATTTAAAAAGAAGAAGAAGAGACCCATAAGAGTCTCACATACCAAAAAGAGATTAAAAAAAACAGAAATGTTCATCAACACCTTAGAGCAAAAAGGAAGCACCAACTTGCAATTACTTCCTCACATAATCAATTACAGTAACTGAGATCAATGGCTATAAGTCGTAAACCCAATAGTGTCAATCATACTTACAGATTCTTGGTGAGGGTAGTCTGTGACGCTAGACAGAGGATTCCTCTCTACCAAGAGCCTAAAACTGATAACGGACCCGTATCACCTCTTCATTTAGCCTCTATAACCAGTGAACAACTGTCATCATAACTCCTTAGCGGATATCTCTGAAATAGGGGTGACGATAGTTAACCTGTTTAAACCATTTAACTTAATCCAACCCGTCGTAGTCAATTTAGTCACTTCTTTAATTTAGTTGTCAGGTTCAGAATTGGATTTTTAATCTGTCCAACAAAGAGGTTGGATTCGAGTTGATGGAATGTTGACCTACAAGCTGATCCGTATCTAACCCAATCTGACCAGACCTGATTGTCAGCACTGCATAAACCATGCCTTAAATGATTTATCTGCATATTAATACAAAGTCACCTGAAAACACCATAACAATCTGATCTGATTTTGCACCATCTTCCTCAACCGAAAACACAAAAAGTTGTATAAAAGCATTCTTGCATAATGACGTAAAACACCTTACAGCATCATTTTAGAGTACACCTCACAAAAACATGTATCTTGTATAAGAAAGCAGAGCAAAATTAGATTTTGCTACAACAGTATGATTTAATAAATCATAAATATTTTCCTAGTACATAAAAGCTGAGATGGCACTATTAGAACTCAAAATAATTGTCCTCAGAAGCTTAAAACAACAAAAGACCAATTGCAAAACCACAAAAACCATTGATCACCTAGAAGACCAACGAATATGAAAGACCAAAAGTATTACAACTAAATTGATTATATAAAACTGAAAACAACATAAGACTTAGTTGAAGAAACACAAGTTTGATCACTAAACATCCCAAATGGATTTCTTGAATCCTGTTTAAAAGCATGTCCTTCAAAATACGCGTTTACGAGTAATAATGAACAAAATCTAAGTGACAAAATCATATGTGAAAAATAGAAAGCAAAGCAGCAAATCTTTCGATTTTAAAGAAACTTCATTTGATCATCAACTGCAACAGCATGTATGAAACATAAACTAAATTTGCTCAGCTACACCAAAAAAGACTGCTTAGTGAACCTAAAGGGGGCCTTTTAAAGCATGTCATAAGATCAAATCCATATACTTCCACATAAGGAGAGAAGAAAGAGAAATCAGTACCCAAACAAATGCCCATATTAGGACAAATAAAAGACACAACGGAATTTAGTATACTAAATTAACAATAGATATTGGAATAACACATTCAGTGGCCCATCATAACCACAACTTCACAGTATAGAGAAGAAGGGAGGAGCTGTAAGAATAGGAAAAGCTTCTTCCTATGTATTGTTTCAAGATGGTGGGTGTCACAATACTAGAAGTGTGAGATTCAGAGTCTCCATACATGCCATCAGCGCACATGTTGCTCCAAAACCAAACAAGTCCATTCAAGAATATCCCTCTTCAGAATATGGGAAATGGAGGGAAGAAAGAGAAATAACCAAAAGGGAAACACAGGTACAGCATCATGCTCTTAACTATTGAGCTATTCATTAAACTAAAACAAATTAGTAGAAATGTAAATATTTAATACCTAGAAACTTTAACAATAAAAAATTGTATGACAATTCTGAAAATATGACAGTGCACTTTTGAATTGACAAGATTGCTTGCTTAGCTTTAGCTTATAATTGCTCCTAACCTTATCCATATTGATAAAGGTTTCAAAGAGATGAAAGCTATAAAAAGGTAGAGAACAAAGTGGCCCTTAGCAGGTGAATAAGAAAGTAAAGAGACTTAGAGCCTGTATGGTAGCCTGGATAACCTATCCAAGCAATAAACCTCTTATAAGTAGATGGGGGAAGGAGAAGCCACGGTAGAGAAGAACTTTAGCCAATCAGGGGAAGCACCCTATCATGCTATCCCCAAAAAGGGAAAAAATCGATGACATATTCTTCTTAAAAGGTGATTTGAAAGCTTGCTTTAACAGTAAACACGTCCTCTTCTTCACAAAAGTTCTCCTCAGAACCCCATTTACTTGGCCAGGTATAGATTATTCCACAGACAAGCCACCGAGGAATCGAGAGAGTCCCTTAAATTTATACCCATATGATGCAATATGAAACAATTATGTTACAACCTAAAACATCACTCAATGAAGCTACAAAATTGGAAAAATGCACCAAACCTTATCACATCAATGTAGGGTGCACGTGACATAAAATATAATTTCTGTAAGAAGATGAAGCAAAATGAAAATTGGTTAAATCAGCACCGTAGAAGAAATGTGTTGATGACGCATGATAGCCAAAATATCACCTAATGGAAATATAACTACTCAGCAGCATTATATGTGCAAGATCACAGAGCTGCTATTCATCATCCAAAAGCTCAAAGAATCTAAATAACACCAACAATAACATAAGAAAACCACTAAATCATATTATGCTGAAAACACCTAAAGCCATGTTAAAGACAAAACATATCAGATTAAGTACCTCTTAACCAATAATAATTTACAATATCAACATAACAAACACCAAATGAATAAGGGAAAAGGCAAATTAGCAAACCAATAATTCTAAACGAGCTTCATCTAATTAATTGCAATATATTAATTTGGCATATTAAGCAACTGTTAAATTTGTTCGGCTACAGAAAAGACGACTGCCTGCTAAACATTAAGAAGGAAACATTTAGACGTGGCCTTCCAAGTCCACCAAGTGATACACTTCTATCTTCATCATGAAGAAAGAGAACCAGAAAAGAGAATTCAACATCACAACAAAACAAAGCACTTAACTTTAGAACAGAAAGAGACCTACCAACAGCAAAGAAGCCAGTAAAAACCAAAACTGCAAAGCATCCCAAACAAAGGGAAATGATGCCTATCAATCCGATTTAGCTAGAGCTTCAACGATGTGCTTTACTGTCTCCTTCATCAGATCCATCCGGCGCACATGCAGCTTCATCTCACCCATCTTCTGCTTCTTGACCTTCTCCTCCATTGCTCTCGCCTTCGAGTCCTCAACGTTCTCCAGCGCCCTCTTCATCGCCGTTCCACATTTGCACTCATTCGCCAATTTAGTAACTGCCCCGCTTAAGAAAGGGTACCGAAGCTTAGCACTACCATTTGCCAATGGCGGTGCAGGCGACACACCATCAAGAAGCTTCAGAGAAGCAGCGGGGGAGGCAGCATTCTCCTCCTTAACATTCTGTTGGCCGGCCATCTCACTGTCACTCTCCTCACCCTCATCTTCCTCACCGCTGCTGGCACCGGCATCCTCCGAGAGGATCTTCTTAGCCCCCCATATCTTCTTCGAGAGCTCGAAGGCAGTGCGCTCTTGGGGCTTGGAGAAGGTCGGGTCCGCGCCGTTCTTGCCCCTACCAACATTGGTCTCGAACTTTTTCTTCAGGCGCCGAATCTTGTCGTTGAGCTGGTTGTTGCTGACCTCAACCTGAAGAGAGCCACGAATCAAATTGTGCAACTGGTCCATCTCATGGGACGATGGGAGAGTTCCCTTCTTCGAGCGGTACTCGACGAGACCGGAGAGGACGGCGATCTCGTCATCCGGGCTCCACAGTCTCTGGAACAGCGGCCGCTTCGGCCCGCCGCCGTCATTCTCCGAAGGCTCCGAGGTTTTCGCTTTCTTCCTGGGAGACGGGGAAGCGGCGGTGGGCTTCTTGGGCTGGGAGGCTTCGTCCATGGGCTTCGAGCTGATAGGCTTGATGGAGGGATCAGCGCCGCGAGAGGGGCGGCGGACGGGGGCGGGCTCCTCGTCGGAGGATTCTTCTTCGGAGTCGGACCCGGATCCGGACCCATCACTGGATCCGGAAGCGGTGGGCTGGGGGGTGGGTTCGGGTAGGGGTGGCTGGGGCTGGGGCTGGGGCGCCGGGGGGGGCTGCTTCTTGGTTTGATCATCGTCGGATTCGGAAGCGGAGGTTTCTTCTTCGTCTTCGCTGTCGTCTTCGTCTTCGTCGCTGGAGGCCGGGGCAGGGCGCTGGGACGGGTGGGACTTCGGGGCCGGGGGAGCGGGGGCGGGGGGGTTGGTGGGCTTCTTTTGGACGATGGTTTTGTCAGGGGAAGGGGAGGAGAGGGGCGCTTCCTCGTGCTCTTCGTCGGACGAGGAGGCGGCCTCGTCGGAGGAGGAAGAAGACGTGGCTTCGACGGCGGGGCGTTTGGGTGCCATCTCTATTCCCCGGTGCAAGGGTTTGAAGGCGGAGGAAGAACTAGGGTTTGATGGAGTGAAGCTGCGAGTCCAGGACCAAGGTTTTGCCCCTTGGGGAATCCGCCTACGCCCACCGCTTTGGGCTTCGCAAACACGGATGCAGCCATCGCCTCGAGCCTCGAGGACGCGTGGACGGCGGATCTGGTCCGGGTCGTGTAGGATTGGCGTCGAGCCAGCCCACGTTCAATCCGACGCATTCTTGATGCCCACGACCGCAAGCAATTTTTTTTTATAATATGAATATAATATAAAAAAATTAAAATATAAAATATCATAAAATATTCATGGGCACATATCATTGTAACGTCAGGATCAATTTCGATATAATCGGTGACAAACGAAGTAATCTAATTCGTGATGCTGCTTCGTTAGATTAGAAACTGACTTGATAGAAATATTTTTTTTAATAAATTTATAAAATTATTAAATAAAATATGTTGATCTATTTCGGATTCGCGAGTTAATCCATGAATGATACGAATTTTATGGATCGTAATTATGTCGGCTTGTTTTCGATAAACTCAATTCAAAATTAAATTTTTCCATATCGTATCCGTATGAGATTCATATGCCGGGTCAAAAATTATCATCCTCACTCGTCATCTACGATCCAGTGACATAATCATTTTTCACGAAGATATTCTCTACAGAGCTGTTTTTCAAAATAATATAAAAAAAAATTTAAAAATGTAAAAGAGAAAAACGTCATTTTGAATGACATTTTTTCTCCTTCCACGTCACCCTGCTTTTCCACGATGGCATCATCCCAAAAAAAAAAAAAAAAAAAGAAACACCATTTGAAATGGCGTCTTTAAAAACGCCATTTTGAATGGCATTTTCAATTTTTTCCACAAAAAAAAAAAGAAAAAAAATCGTAAAATAATGAGAAATTTTTTTAAAAAAAAAATTAGAATTAATAAATAAATTAAAATTTTAATTTTGATTGAAATTTAAAATATAAAGATTTGAATTTGTAATTTATTAAAAAAATAAATTTAGATTTTTTATTTCAATTTTTTTAAAAAAAAGTCAAAAAGAATGTTAAGAAATAAAAAAAAATTATCATAAAAAATGAAAAAAAAGAGAAAGAAATATGAAAGAAATAAAAATTTGAAATTTAATTGAAAAACATCATTCGAAATACATGTCCTAAAAATTTTAAAAAAAAATTTAAAATTTAAAATTTTTAAATAATCAAAAAAAAATTATAATTTAAAATTTAAAAAAAATAAAATTTTAAAGATTAATTGAAATAAAAATATTATTTCAAATTACTTTCTCAATTTAAAATTAATTTATTTTAAAAAGATTCAAAAAAATTTTAAAATTAGGCTAAAAAAATTTTATAAAAACATAAAGAATTGAAAAAAAATAGAAATTATATTTGTAATTGAAGAACAAAGTTTATAATTTTTAATTTTAAGAAATAAGAATTATAATTGTAATTGAAATTAAAAATTACATTTTAAATAACTAAATTAATTTAAATATAAATTTTTAAGAAATATTTTAAATTAAAGAAAAAAATACGTAATAGAATATCAAAAAGATAAAAATGGAAGAAAACTAAAATAAAAATTTAAAATTATAAAAATTATAAATTAGATTAGAAAAAATATATCATAAAAGAATAAAATTAAATTAAATTAATTACAATTTATTTTTTAGGGTATTTTATAAATGTGACTTAAAAAAATTTAATTTGAATTAAATTTTGATAAAAAAAGTAATACATTAAAAAGTTAAAAAATGAAGAAAAGTTAAAAAGTGAAAAATTTAAAATTTTTAAAAAATATTTAAAAAATATTATTATTTAAAAAATATTTTAAATAAAGAAAAAAATACGTAATAGAATGTCAAAAAGATAAAAATGGAAGAAAATTAAAATTAAAAATTAAAATATAAAAATTATAAGAAAAAAATATTTCATAAAAGAATAAAATGAAATTAAATTAATTACAATTCTTTTTTTAGGATATTTTATAAATGTGACTTAAAAAATTTTAATTTGAATTAAATTTTGATCAAAAAATAAATATATTAAAAAGTAAAAAATGAGGAAAAATATGAAAAAAAAATTAATAAATTGAACTTTAGAAAAAATAATATTTTTTTAACTAAAAGAAAAGAATACGTAATAGAATGCTAAAAAGATAAAAATGGAAGAAAACTGAAATTATAATTTCAAATGATAAAAATTTTAAAATAAATTTAAAAAAAAGTATCATAAAAAAATTAAAAAATAATAATAATATAGGAATTATAATTATAAATTTTAAAAAAATTTAATTTTAATTTAAATTAAAAATTATCATTTAAATTATTATTTTTATTATTTAATTAAAATTATTTATTAAAAGATTACAAATAGGTAATTAAAGAAATTAAAAAAAAAAAAGAAAACGCCATAGAGAATGGCGTTTTCCCCTCCCCAAACCCTTTTTTCCCCTCCTTCTCCCTTCTCCCTTCTCCCTTCTCCTTCTCCCTTCTCCCTTCTCCTTTCTCCCTTCTCCCTTCTCGATCTTCTCCGGCGTCTCTCCGGCGGCACGGCGGCGAGGTCTCGATGGTGGTGAGCTCTTCCCGCCTCTCTCTCCATCTTCCTCTTTCTCTCTCCCTCTTCCCCTCTCTCTCTTTTTCTCTTAGTCTCATGCCGGCGGCGGGCCGCGTGTCCCGGCGACGGGCCATGCATCTCGACGGTGGGTCCCGCGTCCCGACGGTGGCCCCCTCCTCTCTCTCTTCCTCTCTCTCTCCCTTCTCCTTGGCCACCGGCCACAGACTGTCGGCGGCGGGCCGCGCGTCCCGACGGTGGGTCCCGCGCCCCGACGGTGGCCCCCGGCCCCCTCCTCTCTCTCTTCCTCTCTCTCTCCCTTCTCCTTGGCCGTCGGCCACAGATGGCCGGCGGCGAGCCGTGCGTCCCGGCGGCGGGCCGGGACGCTCCCGGCGGTGGGCCGCGCGTCCCGACGGCGGGCCACGCGCCCCGACGGCGGGTCCCGCGTCCCGACGGTGGCCCCCGGCCCCCTCCTCTCTCTCTTCCCCTCTCTCTCTCTTCCTCTCTCTCTCCCTTCTCCTTGGCCGCCGGCCACAGACGGCCGGCGGCGGGCCGCGCGTCCCGACGGCGGGTCCCGCGTCCCGGCGGTGGCCCCCGGCCCCCTCCTCTCTCTCTCCCTTCTCCTTGGCCGCCGGCCACAGACGGCCGGCGGCGGGCCGCGCGTCCCGGTGACGAGTCCCGCATCCCGGCGGTGGCCCCCGGCCCCCTCCTCTCTCTCTTCCTCTCTCTCTCCCTTCTCCTTGGCCGCCGGCCATCTGTTGCCGGCGATGGGCCGCGGGTCCCGGAGGCGGGCCCCGCATCCCGACGATGGCCCCCGGCCCCCTCCTCTCTCTGTTCCTCTCTCTCTCTTCCTCTCTCTCTCCCTTCTCCTTGGCCGCCGGCCACAGACGGCCGGCGGTGGGGTGCGGGCCCCGGCGGCAGGCCCCGCATCCCGACGGTGGGCCGCGGCCCCCTCCTCTCTCTCTTCCTCTCTCTCTCTCTTCCTCTCTCTCTCCCTTCTCCTTGGCCGCCGGCCACAGACGGCCGGCGGCGGGCCCCGCATCTCGACGGTGGGCCGCGGGCCCCGACGGCGGGCCCCGCATCCCAACGGTCAGCCGCGGCCCCCTCCTCTCTCTCTCTTCCTCTCTCTCTCCCTTCTCCTTGGCCGCCGGCCATCTGTGGCCGGCGGCGAGCCGCGGGCCCCGACGGTGGGCCCCGGCCCCCTCCTCTCTCTCTCCCTCTCTCTCTTCCTCTCTCTCTCTTCCTTTCTCTCTCCCTTGTCCTTGGCCGGTCACAGACGGCCGGCGGCGGGCCCCGCCCCCTCCTCTCTCTCTTCTTCTCTCTCTCCCTTCTCCTTGGCCGCTGGCCACAGACGGCTGGCGGCGGGCCCCGCGCCCCGACAGCGGTCCTCGGCCCCCTCCTCTCCCGGCGGTGGGCCCCGCATCTCGGCGGTGGGCCCCAGATGGTCGGTGGGGCCGGTGCCCTGACGGCGGGCCCCGCGTGGCGATGGCCCCGATGCGATGGGCTGCGATGACGGTGGGGCCCACGGGCTCCGGCGCTTGTTTTTTTTTATCTCATTAATTTTTTTTATTTTTATCTTTATCTAATTAGACAGCGTATTATGGCTTACGATCCACGATATCCCAGTCTTCGAGACAGTAGCATTCTTACATTGCAGGAGCACCATCGATCACAGACTATTTTAGATGGCGGCGTAAGCATTACAATCTTATTTACTCTTTAAATTTTTATTTTAAAAATCATGTACATTATCTAATTATTATATTTTATTGCAGGAGTCCAGACATCTTCGTCTACGACGATCCGATGCAGATTTCTGGAGGACAGAGGACATCCCAGATAGAGTGTTGGATTATTTACGATATCTGAGATTTTATGGAGTATATCGGATCGGTCGTATACAGATGGACGTTGGTCTTATTACTGCTTTGCTTGAGAGATGGCGTCTAGAGACACACACATTTCATCTTCCATTTGGTGAGGCGACCATCAGTTTACAGGATGTCAGCATCCTTACTGGACTACCAGTTGATGGAGATCCAGTTACCGGAGTTGATCCCACACTTACCATTCCGAAGTGGCAGGCTTTGTGCTTGCGATTGTTAGGGTTTGAGCCCGACGCACATTTTTTCGATCATTCACGATTCAGGATTGAGTGTTTGGATGATCGTTATCGTCATTTTCATATTGCGGATGATGCACCAGAGGAGATGGTGCAGCAATATGTTAGGGGTCAGGTACTGCGGTTGTTAGGTGGTGTTCTGTTACCTGATACTTCATCGAATAAGATGAAGTTGATGTTTTTGCCATTATTAGAGGATTTAGACTTCGCTCGTCGACTCAGTTGGGGCAGTGCAGTACTAGCTTGTCTATACCGAGCTATGTGTCGGGGTTCCTATGCTGATCAGAGCGAGATTGATGGTTATCTTGTATTATTACAGGTATGTGAATTAAATTTTTTTTATTTTTAATATTTAATTATATTTTACATTGGATATATCATTTATTTAATTTTTGAAATTTGCAGATTTGGATATGGGAGCGTATGCCGACTATCAGTCCATTACGACGACAGTTGCTCGAGATGCCATCAGAGCAGCAGGATCCTGATGTTCCATTCAGACTAGACGGACCATTAGGATACAGGTATCAAAATATTATTTTTTTTATTTAAATTTTATTATTTTAAATTTATTTAATATTAGTACATTGTGAAACAGATGGAACGTTGCATTCAACGTTCATCACGTATCGACAAGAGTGGCACGGGTTTATAGGTGCCAGTTGGATACATTAGTTGATACATCTAGACGGATAAATTTTGAATTTTTTACAAATATCAATTTACAGTATTCATAATCTATTAAAATTTTTTACTAATTTTTTTTATTTTAATTATATTATATCAGTTTTTGTGGGAGCCATATACAGATGGGATATTGGCTATACTGCCGCAGATGTGTACAGTTGGACACGACATTTGGACTGCTAGGGTTCCACTTATTTGTTTCGATGTGGTAGAGTGGCATCTTCCCGATCGTGTCCTGCGGCAGTTTGGTCAGACTCAGGGCATCCCAGAGCAGTTTGATACCAGCCAGGGACTTCATCGTATTGATCGACGAGGGAGAGCTCATATTGACTGGCGTATCAGACATGCACAGTACATCGATATTTGGGATGCACGTCGAGATCACATTGTTCATGGTGATCCTATTTTGAGAGGCCGTTCATATACTGATGACTACATGGCTTGGTTTTTTAGCATTACGGTGCGAGTCATTGGACAGTCTCAGTATGCAGTTTCTGGATATAAGGGCGAGAGTTCTACTGTACGTCTTTTGGTAAGATTATGAAAATTACTTCATGTTATTTGTGTTATATTTTTGTTTTATATTTTACACTATACTGACTGTTTTATGCTAACTGTTCTATTTTTATTTTATAGACTGATTCTATGTCGGATCTCGTGTTGGACGCTCGTCGTGCTTTATCTACGATTGATGAGGACGAGCGGATTCAGATACTGCGGGAGATGGAGAGAACAAGTTTCGGAATATTGGTGGCGATTGGTGTTGATCCACATACCTGTGCGCCTTGGTATGGAGCAGTTCGGGCGTCAGATATGAGTTATACGCCATCACCATATGTTTCACATATGCCATCACCGCATATTCCGCATATGTCATCATTCGATGCTGCACAAATGCCACCGCCTTTTCATCCACAGATGACAGCGTCTTCTTCTTCCTACATCCCCCAGATGCCATCACCGGGTACCAGTTGGCCACATGAGTATGATACTTTTTTTTCAGGTCCATCCGTGTATCCAGATGAGAGAGTTGAACGGGTCTCTCAGTCCGTAGATAATCCGACAGCATCAGTTATTCCTGAGCAGCATGATCAGCAGATCTCCTCCACTGATATAGGGGAGGAGCCATCACAGCAGGAGCAGCCGGCGAGGACCTTCCTGAGAAGGTCCAAGCGACCACGGGCACCGCGACGTCCTTGTGGGACTTAGTCTTTGTTATATTTATATTTAGTATTTTTACTTTTTTGTTGTACTATTTTTTTTGTACGTTTGACATTTTTATTCTATTGAATAATATTAAATGTTGATTTTATTTTATATTATTTAATTTTAAATGATTGGATATTATGATTTGTGCATATGGATACACATACTCGAACGTGTCTCAGAACATTAGGAGAGAAAACGTTATGCTGAAAGGACTATAAAAATTATAACGTAAATAATAATATATCGAATGTTGTTCTTTGAATTGATTTTGATGGTTACAAAGCATTTGAAGGGATTACTAATGATTTTGGTTTGGAAAAAAATTTATTATATTTCAGGGATAAAATCATAATTTTATCAGATATGATTCTGAAGTCTCAAAAGCAAGAACAAAAGATGTGTAATCTATTGGAGGCAATTTCAACATTTTTGGAAGCATATTTTGTAAGAAAAATAGGTTTATATTTTTGAGTCGATCCCATGAATCGACTCATGGCTAAAAGAGCTTAACGGCATGCAAAATTTTTGGCTGCCACACTGTGAGTCGACCCCTTGACTTTCTTTCTGATAATTTTTATTTTTAAAATTTTTTAAAAAGAGGGAGAGAGAGGAAGAGGGAGAGAGAGGAGGCAGCTCACCGCCGTGCTGTCGGAGAGACGCCGGAGAAGAGAGAAGAGGGAGAAAGGAAAAGAGGGAGAAGGAGAGAAGAAGGGGGGAAAGGAGAAAACGCTGTTCCCTTCGGCGTTTTTTTATTTTTTTTCTTTTTTTTAATTTTTTTAAATTTTTTTCATAATTTGTTTAATTATTTTTTTTGTTTTTTTTAATTTATTAAATTTTTTAATGAGGATAGTAATTTGAATGATAATTTTTAATTTAAATTAAAGTTAATTTTTTTTATTTATAATTATAATTTCTATTTATTACCATTTTTTCTCTTTTATTTACTTTTTTTATGATATATTTTTTTAATTTAATTTATAATTTTTATAATTTAAAAATATAATTTTAGTTTTCTTTCATTTTTATCTTTTTGACATTCTAGTACGTAATTCTTTTCCTTTATTTAAAATATTTTTTAAATATTTATATTTAAATTTATTTAGTTATTTAAAATATTTTTTTATTTCAATTAAAATTATAATTTTTATTTCTTAAAATTAAAAATTATAAAATTTGTTCTTAAGTTACAATTATAATTTCTATTCTTTTTCAATTCTATTTTTTCTTTTTTTTTCTTTTTTAGGATATTTTTATTTATTTACAATATTTTTTTCCTTTTCTTAAGATTATTTTTTAAAAAGTATTTTGAAATGGACAACGTAATTTGAAAATATATTTTTTATTTGAATTATAATTAAAATTCTTATTTTTTTGGAAATGTAATTTACAAATTTCTTTTTTTCAAACTTTTTCCTCATTTTTATTTTTAAAAAAAAATTTACACATTCTTTTAAAATAAAATTTAAAAAAAATATATATTTTTTATTAAATTTTAAAACTTTATATTTTAAATTTTAATCAAAATTAAAATTAAAATTTATTTATTAATTTATAATTATAATTTCTATTTTATTACTATTAATTTATTAATTAATTATTTATAATTTATTTTAAAATTTTTATCATTTGAAATTATAATTTCAGTTTTCTTTCATTTTTATCTTTTTAGCATTCTATTACGTATTCTTTTTCTTTACTTAAATTTGTAAAGGAAGAAAGAGAAGATCGAGAAGGGAGAAGGAAGAAGGGAGAAGGGAGAAGGGAGAAGGAGGGGAAAAAGGGGTTTGAGGAGGGAAAAACGTCATTCTCTATGACGTTTTCTCTTTTTTTTTTTAATTTCTTTAATTACCTATTTGTAATCTTTTAATAAATAATTTTAATTAAATAATAAAAATAATAATTTAAATATTAATTTTTAATTTAAATTTAAATTAAATTTTTTTAAAATTTATAATTATAATTTCTATTTTATTATTATTTTTTAATTTTTTTTATGATATTTTTTTTAAATTTATTTTAAAATTTTTATCATTTGAAATTATAATTTCAGTTTTCTTTCATTTTTATCTTTTTAGCATTCTATTACGTATTCTTTTCTTTTAGTTAAAAAAATATTATTTTTTCTAAAGTTCAATTTATAAATTTTTTTTCATATTTTTCCTCATTTTTTACTTTTTAATGTATTTATTTTTTGATCAAAATTTAATTCAAATTAAAATTTTTTAAGTCACATTTATAAAATACCCTAAAAAAGGAATTGTAATTAATTTAATTTAATTTTATTCTTTTATGAAATATTTTTTTCTTATAATTTTTATAATTTTAATTTTCTTCCATTTTTATCTTTTTGACATTCTATTACGTATTTTTTTTCTTTATTTAAAATATTTTTTAAATAATAATATTTTTAAAATATTTTTTAAAAATTTTAAATTTTTCACTTTTTAACTTTTCCTCATTTTTTAACTTTTTAATGTATTACTTTTTTTATCAAAATTTAATTCAAATTAAATTTTTTTAAGTCACATTTAGAAAATACCCTAAAAAATAAATTGTAATTAATTTAATTTAATTTTATTCTTTTATGATATATTTTTTCTAATCTAATTTATAATTTTTATAATTTTAAATTTTCATTTTAGTTTTCTTCCATTTTTATCTTTTTGATATTCTATTACGTATTATTTTTCTTTAATTTAAAATATTTCTTAAAAATTTATATTTAAATTAATTTAGTTATTTAAAATGTAATTTTTAATTTCAATTACAATTATAATTCTTATTTCTTAAAATTAAAAATTATAAACTTTGTTCTTCAATTACAAATATAATTTCTATTTTTTTTCAATTCTTTATGTTTTTATAAAATTTTTTAGCCTATTTTTAAAATTTTTTTGAATCTTTTTAAAATAAATTAATTTTAAATTGAGAAAGTAATTTGAAATAATATTTTTATTTCAATTAATCTTTAAAATTTTATTTTTTTTAAATTTTAAATTATAATTCTTTTTTTTGATTATTTAAAAATTTTAAATTTTACATTTTTTTTAAAATTTTTAGGACAAGTATTTCGAATGATGTTTTTCAATTAAATTTCAAATTTTTATTTCTTTCATATTTCTTTCTCTTTTTTTTTCATTTTTTATGATAATTTTTTTTTATTTCTTAACATTCTTTTTGACATTTTTTAAAAAAAATTTGAAATAAAAAATCTAAATTTATTTTTTTAATGAATTACAAATTCAAATCTTTATATTTTAAATTTCAATCAAAATTAAAATTTTAATTTATTTATTAATTCTAATTTAAAAAAAAAAATTCATTATTTCACGATTTTTTTCTTTTTTTTTATGGAGAAAATTGAAAACGTCATTTTGAATGGTGTTTTTAGCGTTTTTAAAGACGCCATTCCAAATGGCGTTTCTTTTTTTTTTTTTTTGTTTGGATGATGCCATCGTGGAAAAGCAGGGTGACGTGGAAGGGAAAAAAACACCATTCAAAATGGTATTTTTTCCTTTTGCATTAGTTTGATAAATAAATTTAGTTTTGATATATTTTGATATTTAAGTTTTTTTTTTTATATTATTCTGAAAAACAACTCTTCTCTACGTGTAGCTCCTGTCATGCACTCGTTCAAGCTATTTGGAGCTCTGCTCTTAAGACCGGTGACTTAAATAGATATGAGCCCTCGGCAGTCAGAAGTCTATCGTATAGATCTCGGATGCAGCCTACACCATCCATAGCGAACGTTGCCCTCAAAGTTAGCTTGTAAGTAAATATTTTATGTTTGTTTGAAAAATCTGTTCCCAGAATTGGGAGTTTACGATCGTGGCCCAAAGTCGGAAACTGGATTTGACAACAGGTTATGGGCTGGGGTTTGGGCTGCTCTGTGCCGGCCACGAGGGTTTGTTATAAGTGAAGAGGCAAATCCAGTGAGATGTAGGCCAGCTGTTCCCTAACAGGCCCTAAAGTGGATCACTTAAGTGTTAACCAGGAAAATATGGAGCCAGACAAATTCAAATGTATAAGTATTAATTACTCGGCAAAAAAAAAAAAAAAATTATGTATATTAGTTAGCCCATTAGCAATACTAGCCGATAATGCCTTCTAGTCATGCGGTATAGTCCATACTGATGAATTAATGAGGACACTAGAGGGATTAAGAGTGAAATTATGGTATTAAAAATTACAAAATTTCATATTTTTTTTGGGTAAAGAAAATTTCATATGTTGGGTTTCAGAAAAAAAAAAAAGGTAAATAGGTAGTGTCACTCGGTGTTGGATGATAATGTTACATTTTTCTTTTATTGCACTTCCTCGTAAGTGAATGATGTTCCTAAACTGTAAGATGCTATAAATAACTTTAAAAGTTTGATTCAACTATTTTAGTATGATGAATTTATCCTACAATCTAGATCTATTTTGTTGTCGATGCTCTTTTGGAGATTGGAGAGAGTTGCAAAAATAAGAATAACAGTAGATTAACTTTTAATAAATGGACTAGAATAGGTTAACTCCCATTCTAAGCGAGACAAATATAATTTTATTCTAGAAAATTGAAAATTGAAAAAAAAAGATAAAATAGAAGAAGTGATGATAGGCAAGGAGGAGGGATGGAGAGGTGGGAATAAGAAAAAACTGAGAAGATTAGAAAGAAAAATAGAGATTTTAAAGGGAGATAAGAGTGAGAATCTAAAGAAATCGATGATACTACGAGTAACAAAATTTGGTAGACGGTGAAATTATAATTTGCTAATCAAACATGTCAGATTTATTGATCTTTTGTCCCAGTTGTAATAGGTTGTGCCAGATTTATCATTGCACAAGTAGAGATATATTTTAAGTATGAAAAAAATAATTTATACATCTTTTTTTTTATATTTATTTTTTAAAAAAATAAATTAGTATTCATATCGTCAATGTGGAATTTGATCCATTCCTATCCATTAGCTGAAAATAAAGTACCTCTCACCCTTAAAAAAAAAAAAAAAAAATTCAATGCAGGAAAATGAAAAGAACAAGCCACAAATTGTGTTATTGTAGCATTGAGTACCAGATAATTCTGATGCATTTCGCACAGCAGTAAAGATCGTATTGAAGGCGCCTCAAGGCAAATTCACTGATTCCAATCTTACAGGATTTGCAGTTTATGCTAGAAATACTCAAAGCTGCTATCTAGCTTTACAACATGTGTCACGAGTGATTCAAGATATAATCTACAAAATCAATAAATAAAATATAGGATATTAGGACCGAATGCTACTCCTTGGGAAATAGTGGAGCAAAAATTACATGATACTGTAGACTACATAACTCATCGCACTTGAACACCTCCCCCATCGCTTTCACATCTCATAGGTCTGTACCCTTTCGTCTACACAAGGAGGGTGAGAATCTATATCCGAATGCATGAATTGAAGGAGGAAAAGGAGACAATAGTGGCCCTAAGAGATCCCAATTGTCTTGCCCAACAGCCACGATATAAGAGAGAATTCAATCATAAATAAGCCTTGCAGCCAAGACCTATCCACCACGAACCCGAATACGGTGATCCCAGCTCTGTTGTTCTCTAAATATGTCACTGGATTGAGCGAGGAAGTCAGAAACATTGATAAATCAATGTCCATTCACCAGGAAATCAATGTTGGGACATATGTAGCAAGCAAAATTAGTGCCTGCCTTTTCTGAAAGGAAATGGTGTTGACATGAGATGGTACGAGCTTTGTGTCATCCAACTCGTCCTCATCCCTAGCCTCGTCATCTGACTCAGCCGTGGAATTGCTTAATAGATAGGCATTTGCGGATGTTTCTGAAGCGGGGTCCTCGGTGTCCGCATCAAAGGATTCAATAGTAGCAAAAACGTGCCATGTTGCAGCATGACTTGTAATTGCTTGGGCCTTGTGAGTTATCTTCGCAGCACTACGTAGGCATATGAGCAGTCCAGTCATAAGCCCGATCGAGCAGAGCTGCCAAATTGCAAATAAAAATTTGATCAATTCAAAGTTTGATTGCAAACGCAATGCCAGCATCCATAGCAGAATTACTGGATTAGCTCTCTCATTGGTTTTACTAGATCATGAACATCTGCGTGCGTTATATAATTACCATTTATATAAGAAATAAAAATTTCATTATTTCAAATTGTTGGAGAATGATGCGCTTGTTGATTGCTCTTGACGTCTTGTACGTTCGCAGAGAGGCTAATACTGCTGATTGGATAGCATTTATGTGACTAACCATATAGATTCTTCCGCGATCTTATTTTTCAGTATTTAAATATATATATATATATATATATATATATTTTTTTTTTTTTTTTTTCTTCTTCTTCAAGCTTAATTTTTAATTTAATATATCTGCTTTATCAAAAATATAAAAAAAGAAAAGAAAAGAAAGAGAGAGAGAGAGAGAGGAAGTTTGTAAAGCTTACAGCGAGCTCACCGGCGTTGGCGATGTTGGCCTCGGCATGGTGGTGGTCGGTGGTGAGCAGCAGCGGACACCAGAATAGGGGAGGACAGAATAAACGCCCTGTACCGGTGACTAATAATCCGTAGCTGCTTCTTTATCCTCAGATGCTCTCTCAGCAGCGTCGCGACGTCCGACTGCTCTTGAAAGACCGCCGCGAAGTCCTGCAGCCTCAGTATCTGCAGATAACAAATCAGCCTGAACAGCACGCACACAAGGAAGAATATCGCCATCCGGTATATCCACGACGCTAATTCCAGCCCGCACGCCGCCGCCTCGCTCACCCTCCCGCCGAACAACAACAAATAGTCCGGCAGCCGGCCCGCGCCCGTGGCGTACCACCACACCCTGTAGGCGACGTCGCCGGCGAAGGAGGGCATGACGAAGAAGGCGAGGAGGCGGAAGGAGCTGTTGAGCTGGATGGTGTAGCCGAGGCGGATGCGCTCGCTCACGCCGACGAGCTTGTCGAGGAAGAGGAAGCGGCGGTGGAAGGTGGAGAGGCAGAGGTAGGAGAGGGCGGAGACCGCCGTTAATGATAGCTGGACGGCGAGGTCGTAAGGGCGGCGGGCGGGGGAATAGATGAGGAGGAAGTGGGAAGTGGCGGGGATGAAGAGGCCGAGGAGGAAGAAGAGGGACCAGGAGACGAGGGCGCGGGGGGTGTCGGACTGGTCGACGCAGAGCCAGCGGAGGCACGAGCGGAAGCTCTTGAGATCGTCGCTGGCGTGGGAGAGACACCGCGTGTACGACCCTTTCCGTGGAAGCAGAGGCTGTCTCGCATTATTATTATCATCAACTTCTCCTCCTGATCTCGACATTGATATCAATACTCGCTTTTTGCCTACCTTCTCCTGGTCTCCTTCGTCGGAGATCGGGAGATGGGGATGCTTGATTCTTTCTCTCTCTCCGTTTCTTCTCTGTCCGTCCGTATCCCTCCTCCTCCGTTCTATTTTCTTGTTCTTTGTCTGTGCGTTTCCTTCTCTTTTGAATTGTTTGGGGAAGGAGGAGGAATCGACGAGAAGGGAGGCGAAGGAGCCGGGGTTATTTATAGAGGTAGATACCTTAATTAGCTTAAATGGGGATGGATAGGAGGGAGTGGAAGTGGGCTTCCTCTGACTGTTGAGAGGTTGCTTCTGGAATTAACGTGGAGGGAATTGGTTGGACGTTGGAGATCACAGACAAGGAAGGTAAAGGTTCGCCGGGAACTAAAAGGAACGGATTAAGAATACGTAGCGAGAGAACTGAGAAGGACAAAGAACCATGTAAGATGGGCCCTCGTGGCCTCGAGAATTAATCGCTTATGGGAACAAGGGCAGGATATGGAACGAAAATCATACGCTGTCGGGTACGAAAGAAAAAAAATATGATTCAGATTTTTAATTTTATCATACTTCTTTTAATAAAATATATAAAAAAAAAATATAATGAAAAATTTTTTGCATCACAATCCCATGAGGAGGCCATCTATATTTATAGTTGAAACTATACAAAAAAAAAAAAAAATTACAATCACGATCATAAAAGATAAAAAAAAATAACAAATGGATCGTGATAGAAAGAAATAACAAACAAATCAAAATATAGAAAAAAACAAATAAATCTCTAAGATCTCTTCGATATTCAAAATTAAAATTAAAATTAAAATTTTTTAAATTTTTAATATAAAGCCACCGCCAACAACTCCTCACAACCTAAAAAAGTTTAGATCGTAATTGTTGAAAGCGTTGGGAGGCAAGCTCTTTGATAAATATTTCAGTAAGTTATTTGTTGGAGAAGATAATTAGATCTGAAGTTGATGACGAGTTACTTGCTCTCAAATAAAATGAAAATCACTTTCAATATGCTTTGTTCGAGCGTGAAATATCAAAATGATATTAAGATATATGGCAGATAAGTTGTCATACCGTATAGGAGATTGAGAGAGTGAGATATCCAATTCTTATAGTAAAGATTGAATCCAAATTAATTAGTTCAACAGTAGCATTTGCAAGTCCTTTATATCCAAATTCGATACTTGAGCACGCTAAGTGTGTTGCTTTTTAGCACTCTAGGATATAAGATTAAGGTCAAAAAAAATAGTGAAGCCTCTTATAAAACGTCAATTATTGGATCAACAGCTCAATTGATTTCAGAATAGGCATGAAGAAAAGATGATGGACTCTTAATTAAATATAGACCGTAGTGAATAGTATACTTCAAGTAGCGAAAAATGTATTTGATAGCAAGCTAATATGTAGAAGTGGGCCTACTCATAAGACTGCAAAGGCAATGTTAGGATGAGTAAAAGTAAGGTATTGAAGTGCACCCACCATACTCCGATATTGAGTCAGATCAAAAAGTGGCAAACCATCAAAATGAGAGAGTTGGGACCCATGCCAATAGATATAGGTGTTGAGACCGGCTTAGAACCATACATGTTGGTTCTAAGAAAAAGATTAGAAATATATTTTGATTGGATTAGATAAAGTTCAAAAATACTATCTTCACCTCAATGCCTAAAAAGTAGTGAAGAGGGCTTAGATTCTTCATGGTGAATCCAGTTTGTAGGGAAGCAATAAAATCATCTAATGGAGTAGTGCTGGTAAGAATAATGTTATCAACATAAAGTAGAAGAAGTGTTACATATTCTTTGGTGCGTCTGATTAAAAGTGAGACATCAGCCTTAGATTTATGAAAGCCAAGAATATATAAATGAGAGCTCAACCACTGAAACCAAGCATATGGCTCCTGTTTAAGACCATAAAGAGAACGTTGTAGCTTACAAACATAAGTGGGATGGTCTGGATCAATGAAACCAAAAGGTTGTCTCATATAATCATCCTCTGTGAGATATTCATGGAGAAATATATTTTTGACATCCAATTGCCAAAGAGGCCAACCTTCAGAAATAGTGAGAGAATGAACGGTATATGAATTATGATAGCCTTGATAAGTGGACTGAATACTTATCATAATCAATATTCTCTTGTTAATTAAAGCCCTTAGTAACTCGATGGATTTTATATCGCTCAATGGAGCCATTAGATCGCCTTTTGATTTTGAATACTTATTTATAGCCAATAATATGTTGTGATGGAGATGGTGGAACTAAAAAACTAAATACCATTAGAGAGTAAAGTATTATACTTATCTGCCATTGCTTCAAGCCATTGAAGTCACATTGGACTTGAGTGAAGTGAGTGGGATCGGCAGGGATAATAAAAGCTACAAATGCCATAGGATATTTTGTGCTAAAGCAATATGGCTTGAGCATGCCATCCTTAGACCGTGTGATCATATGATGACTACCGATATGAGAAGAAGTCACCGATTCAAGAATAGTAAGTTTAGCAATGGCTATAGAACATTGGTCACATGTCATGACTGGATTATTGTCATATATTTGTAAGAAAATGGGCTGAGTTTGAGGACTTGGGGCTGGGGATATGTGCGGATTGATATGGGTTATTATTAATTGATCATTACGCTCGGATGAAAATCATGGTAAAGAAGTGGTCTTAGGAGGGCTATTGATATGCTCAGGAGTATCACTAGAAGAATTCATTGCACAAGAAAATACTATCTCATCAAAGATAACATCTTAAGATATAAAAATACACCTAGAAGAAGGATGATAGCATTAATATCTATGAAAATCTGTAGGATAACCAAGAAAGATACATGGAAGAGAATGATATTCTAATTTATTTTTATTATAGGAAAGCAAATAGAGAAAGCATAAGGAGCCAAAAACATAAAAAAAAATTATGATCTAATTTTTTATTAAATAAATTTTTTAAGATAAAGTAAAATTGAGTAATAATGTGGGTAAATGATTAATGAGAAAATTAGTTGTTTCAAAGATAGTATCCCAAAATTTAGAAGAAAGATTAGATAGTGTAAAAAAAAGTAAGACCGACTTCTACAATATGGGGGTGTCTGAGTTCTGCAACCCCATTTTGTTGGGAGGGATAGGGGCATGAGAAGTGATGATCAATTTCATGATCATTTAATTATTGTTAAAAGGTTTGCGATTGAAATTCATGAGCACAATCAGTTTGAAGAAATTTAATTTTATATTGTAAGATATTTTTATTATGCAAGCATAAAATATAAAAGACATGACAAAGATCAAAATAATTTTTCAGTGGCTAATACTAGGAGAAACAATTATAATCATCTAAAAAATGTGTATAGTACCAGTATCCAAAATGTGATAAAATATGAGAAGGCTCTCAAATATCAGTATGCACAAGTTCAAAAGAAGAGGAAGACCTAGAATAAGAACATGAAAAAGGTAAAGAATAACTCTTACTTAATTGACATGTAGAGCAAACTAAAATTTTATCATTATTATGAAAAGTCAAACATGAGTTATTAAGAATTTTAGAAATAAATAGCATAGAAGTATGTCGAAGATGTTGATGCCAAATAGATTGAGAAATACTAGTTGAAGCAGTATATACAACAGAAGCCTTTTTGGTGACACTCCTATATGAGAAACAGTAAATTCCATCCTTAAGTGTGTTCTTAAGGAGGGTTTGAGCTGAGGTAAGATCTTTCACACAAAAATATTCAGGGTGCAACTCAAAATAACAAGAGTTATCATATATGAATTGAGATATAGATAAAAGATTTTCAGTGATACGAGGGACATGTAAAATATTATGAAGTTGGAAAGGATGAGTAAAAATGTGTAAAAGAGAATAACCAATGATTTTTATAGTCAAATCTGAACCATCTCCTATGATAACTTGATCAGAACTATTGTGGTTGAAACTGAGATGAAGATTGGACAAATCTGGAGTCATGTGATGAGAGGCATATATATCTGTGTACCATGTGGAATCATTCACAATAGCAAAATTTGCTTGTGGAGAAGCAGCTTTCGCTTGATATGATCAATTAAATCGATGGTAACACTTTAAGGCTGTGTGGCCATATTTATGGCAAACTTGACAACATACCTTATTTTGAGTTCATCCATTAATAGTATTTGAGGTCTTACGTCATGGCTCTTCGGTGGTAAGATCTATATGAAGAAAAGGTGGATGCTTTATCATTAGAGAAATTACGTACTAATTGTTGGGCATATTGTGGTGGACCTCGTTGACAGTGTTGGGTGGATGTCTGGCCAGGACACCACCTCCCAAAATCTTTTCAGTACCACGCGATGCAGCAGGAAGAAAGAAGAAACAAAATAAAAAAAAAATAATCAAAATACGTGGATCAGTCACAAAAGGGCTCGCCTCCACGGGGCATGCAAACTTCACTATGAAAAAAAAAAAATTATAAGAGGAGACCTCACCCTCAACCCTTGTACACCCAATTCTCTCTCACCTGAAGTTCCCCTCACAAAAGCTCTCTCTCTCTTGGAGACCCCCTCTGAACCCCTGAATAGCCTGGCGACCGCTGTCCAGGAGCCTCCTGCTCCTTCTCTCTCAGCCCTCTCGCTCTCTCTCTCTTCTCGGCTTCGTACGGGCTTCGTACGGTGCAAATCCGAACCACCTGCTTCCTCTATTCGTCACAAGGGCCTTTTTAAAGGGTTAAACAGAGTTTAAACCTAATTAGATTAGGTTTAAGAGTCCTAAATAAAGCCAAAAAACCTCCTAGACCGTCGGATCAAGACCGCAATCTCTCTGGGCCGTCCGATCGCACTCTGGTCCATGGAATAGTGCCGTGGACCATGAGAAATGCGTGGGAAACGCCCACGCGGTCCACAGGCCCAGCCGTGGACCGCCCGGTCCATGGTGGATCGGGGCAAAGGGCCAGCAGGCCGCTGGCCTTGGCCGGCCCGCTACTGCGCGCGGGCCAGCGCGGGCCTGGGTCGCGCATCTCGCGCGGGCCTGGGTCGCGCGTCCCGCGCACCGCCGCCTGCGGCCGCGCCGCTGCCGCCCGCCGCCGGTCGCCGGCGATCCTCCGTCGCCTCGAATCTCGTACCGACTTCAAAAGCTCGTATCTTCTCCATCCGATCTCCGTTTCAGGTGATCTTGATCTCGTTGGACTCCATTTTTCACCGCAAACCTCGTTGTGGGCTTAATGTGGGCTGAATCTTGAGGCATCAAATCCTAACAATCTCCACCTCGACTCGATATTCGATCTCCTCCAAACTCCGAGAGCTTCTGGATCTCCTCGCCCCCATGCCCTGGGGCAATTGCCTGCTGATCATGGATGGGCAAACATGGGAGTCGAGCCAGGTTGCTCGATCCCATCTCCGTCGTATGCTGTGCTCCTCCTGACCTGAGACCTGCTCGGGGCATCGTCCTGCGGCAATAGGAATCTCACCTTGCGACGTCGCCTCTCGTCCTCCCGAGTCTCCTGTTTCGTGCCCAATCCACCTTCTGGAGCTCCACCTCACTCTGGGCTCCACCTGGCTCCCGAAGCTCCACCTTGCACTGGACTCCCTGCCAGGTAATAATATCCTCTACTCCCCTTCTTCCCCTCCAGCACAATCCTATCGCCACGTAGCACCCTCAGGATTCCTCCACCAGCTACCATCCTATAGCCTCTCGAATCCAGTCTGCTAAGTGAGATAAGATTCCGTCTGAAATCAGGTATGTATCAGACCTCCCCCAATCTCCTCATTACACCGTCATGTGTCCTCCAGCTAACCGTCTCAATGTCTCTGATCGCACAGCTCGATCCATCCGGCAGATATACAGTGCCCTCACTGTTCTCCAGGGAGTCAAGCTGCTCCTCTTTGCAACATACATGATAGGAGCATGCAGAATATAATATCCACTGTTGGGAAGAAGTAGATACCTCATCAGATATCTCCAGGACATCTCTATCTAAATCGCTGTCGGCCGTCGCTACAGCAGCCACCGTCCGATTTTTAAGTTGAGGGCAATCTCTGGCTAGATGCCCCAACTTCTCACACCGGTAACACCTGATTTTGCTCAAGTCCCTCCTGGACTTGGACCACCCTCGTTGCGATCTCCTGTCGCTCCGTCTACCGCCTCCTGCTCTTTCAGAAGCCACCAAAGCTGAGCTACCGCCATCTGAGCTCGAAGCTGGGTTCTCCCTCCTGAGAACCTCGTTCTGGAGTATCGCCGCGGTGACCTCGTCTATCTTGATAGTGCTCTTCCCCACTAGAAGAGCAGTCACCAAAGACTCATACGAAGGAGAAAGCGACGCCAGCAAAACCAGCGCCCTAGTCTTCTCCTCAACATTCTCACCAACGCTGAGGAGGTCGGTGAGGATCTTCTGGAAGTGGCTCAGATGCTCCTGCACGCTCTGTTCCTCAGTCATCCGCAGTTGGTAAAACTACCTCCAGAGAAAAAGATTGTTGGTGAGAGACTTCGCCATGTACAACTCCTCGAGCTTCGACCACAGCACCGTCGGAGAAGTCTCGCTCAGCACATGGATCACCACCTCATCCGCCAGGTACATGCGAATGATACTCACCACCTGCATCTGTAGTCATTTCCAATCCCGCACCTCCATGGTCGTCGGCTTCTCATCACACAAGAGAGCATCGATCAACCCCTGTTGGATGAGCACGTCCTTCACCCTTACCTGCCACAAGGAGAAATTGCTCTTACCATCGAACTTGTTGATCTCCATCTTGATTGTTCCTGTCTTCTCCATCTTCAGTCTTGCTCACCACCACTGCAATCTGCATCCTTGTACCACCTTGCTCTGATACTACTTGTTGGGTGGATGTTTGACCAGGACACCATCTCCCAAGATCTTTTCAGTACCACGCGATGCAGCAGGAAGAAAGAAGAAACAAAACAAAAGAAAAATAATTAAAATACGTGGATCAGCCACAAAAGGGCTTGCCTCCACGGGGCATGCAAACTTCACTATGAAAAAAAAAATTTACAAGAGGAGACCTCACCCTCAACCCTTGTACACCCAATTCTCTGTCACCTGAAGTTCTCACAAAAGCTCTCTCTCTCTTGGAGACCCCCTCTGAACCCCTGAAGAGCCTGGCGACCGCTGTCCAGGAGCCTCCTGCTCCTTCTCTCTCAGCACTCTCACCTCTCTCTCTCTTCTCGGGTTCGTACGGGCTTCGTACGGTGTAAATCCGAACCACCTGCTTCCTCTGTTCGTCACAAGGGCCCTTTTAAAGGGTTAAACAGAGTTTAAACCTAATTAGATTAGGTTTAAGAGTCCTAAATAAAGCCAAAAAATTTTCTGGACCGTCGGATCAAGACTGCAATCTCTCTGGGCCGTCCGATAGCGCTCCGGTCCATGAAATAGTACTGTGGACCATGAGAAACGCATGGGAAATGCCCCCCCAGTCGTGGACTGCCTGGTCCACGGTGGACCGGGGCAAAGGGCCAGCAGGCCGCTGGCCTGGGCCGGCCCGCTCCCGTGCGCGGGCCTGCGCGTGCCTGGGCCACGCGCCCGCCTGGGCTGCGGGCCTGGGTCCCGCGTCCCGCACGCCGCCGCCTGCGGCCGCTGCCGCCGGTCGCCGGCTGTCCTCCACCACCTCGAATCTCGTGCCGACTTCAAAAGCTCGTATCTCCTCCATCCGAGCTCCATTTCAAGTGATCTTAGTCTCGTTGAACTCCATTTTTCGTCGCAAACCTCGCTGTGGGCTCAATGTGGACTGAATCTCGAGGCATCAAATCCTAACAGGCAGCTTTTTGCATATAATTTACAGTGGATGGAATCCCACCCATAGCTGAATAAGTTCTAAAATTTTGGAGTCTCAATCAGATATCATATTGGAGAAAAATGCTATATAGTTCTTTAAAACTAGCAGCAATCCTCATGGTATATATGGAGTGTAAAGATAAGATGTTCGTACTTCAGACCAAAGTAGAGTAAGCTTTGATGGCACAAATCAATGGGCGACATCGGTCTATTAATGGCAGTCAGGTTATTTGATATTCTCTTTGCCTTTTGCAAATAATCCTCAATAGAGAGCGAGCTCTTGTTAAGAATATAAAAATCTATCATAAAAGTACTGTAACATGCTTCACTTTGAATAGCATAAAGCTGTTCGAGAGTCAGCCAAATATCTTGTGCATGTGGCAACCTGATGATATAAACCATCATTGCATTGGATATATTGTTGAGAAGTCACGCTAGAGCGATTTGATCATAAAGAAGCCATGATTCATAAATCAGAGTAGAGATTGACTTCTCTTTCATTCTTTTATCATCTGAAGTTGTGACAATTGTTGGAGGTGGAGGTGAAGTCGTGCCATTTACAAGACACTGTAGTCGATTGGCTATCAAAAGAGATTGAATACGTGCCTTCTAGATAATAAAATTTTTCCGACTAAGTTGAACAACAATTGAAGGTAAAGTGGTAGGCGTAGATATTAAGTTGGAGGAGGATGCCATAGAGATAGGCTCTAATATCATATAGAAAAAAAGAATATATGAAAAAAAGAATATTATAGGAAACTTTTCTTATCTCAATGTTGTGAGGAGGTTATCTATATTTATGTTGAAAATATATAAAAGATTTACAATCATGATCATACAAAGACAGAAAGAAATAATAAATGAATTATGATCATAGAACAAATAACAAATAAATTATGATTATACATAGAAAGAAATAACAAATAGATCCCTTGGATCTCCCTGATATTCAAAAATTAAAATAAAAAATTCAAATTCTTTAAAATATGATCCTTGATATGATGCTAAGATGAAGATACTTCCAACACTAATTTTTAAGAAAAAAATTAAAAGTAAAAATTTTCTCCCACTAATAGAGTCATTAGTTTCATAATTCAAAACAATAAAAGTATAGTATTCTCTTTTTTTCTTATTTTCATAACATATTTTTTATGCATACATATTACATAGTCAACTGACATATACCAAGTAAATTAATTATCAAGTAAGTCAATATACATCTCCAAATAAATTGATATATAGTTTTCGAAACATTGAGTTCATTAATATATGATATATACTTAGCAAATTAGTTATCCAAAAATCTAATACACAATTTCAAGCTAATTAATACATAGTTTTCATAATATTATATTTATCAGTATGCACTATATGGTATGGTGATACATATATATTTTGATATATATGGTAAGCTTCTTTGATACGTAACTAGCAGTGATCCAATACATGCTTTTAGATAAATCAATATGTAATTTTTAAAATATAAAATTCATCAATACATAGTATACGGTTGGATGATGCACACTTAGCAAATTAATCATTTAGCAAACTAATGCACACCTTCAAATAAACTGATACATAATTTTTAAAATATTATATTTATCAGTACATACTATGGTATGGTGATATACACCGATCGACATTCTAATATACTGTAAGTTTCTTAATTTGATACATACTTAGAAACTATGTATCAATTTATCTATAGATATGTATTAGATCATTATTAATTATACATCAAATAAGCTTGTAGTATGCATTAGCAATTCGATAAGTGTAGTTCACTATACTATGCAGGTGCATACTGAGGTACTAATGCTCCAGAAGCTACTTGGAGATGTATATTGGATTACTAAAAAACTAATTTACTAAGTATGTATCATTTAGTCATATATTATGTATTGATGAACTATATAGTTTGGAAACTATATCATCTAGTCATATGACTGGCTTGATAATTAATTTTAGTATGTATATTTATATAGTCATTAGTATGTATCGATAAGAAGTATGTGCTGAAAATGAGGAAAAAAGAGAATACCATATTTTTTCTAATCATGGAACTGACAATTTCATTAGTAAAAAAAGTCTATGACTTTTAGGTTTATTCTTTAGGATTTGTATTAAGAGATACATGTCAAACTATATAGCTTGCTCGATAAATTTTTTTCTGGTATCCATGCTATATGATTTTTGTTTGTAGGATATCATGAACAAAAATCATATGGAGTAGGCACCATAGAATATCATATAGGGCAGGCTTCTTATTTTGCCATGTTTCTTCTAATATCAATCTCAAAGAAGAAATCTAAGAGTCAAAGAATCCTATTAATGGAATGTTAGTCTTATAACTAAAAATAACAAAGTATAGTATTTTCTTTCTTCTTCATTTTCATAATTTACTTTTTATCGATATATACTATATAGCCAAGTGATACACACCAAGCAAATTAATAATTAAACAAGTCAATACATATCTTTAGAAAAATCTATACATAATTTTTAAAACATGAAATTTGTTGATACATAGTACATGTGACAAATGATACATAGTTAGTAAATTATTTATCTAGTAGTACAATACATGTCTTTAAGCAAATTGATATACAATTTTTATAATATTATATTCATTAGTATACACTACATAATATGTTGATACATACTGTAAGCTTATTTGGTACACACCTAGCAGTGATCTAATATATACCTCTAGATAAATTGATACAAGCTTTCAGAATATAAAGTTTACTAATATACAGTATACAGTTAGATAATATATAGTAAATTAGTCATCTAGCAATCTAATATATACCTCTAAGTAAATTGATATACAGCTTTTAGAATGTTATGTTTACTAATATACATTATATGATATGATGATACATATTTATCAACTTTCTGATACATACTACAAACTTTATTAATACATAATCAGTAATGATCTAATACCTACTTTCAGATAAATTGAGATAGTTTCTAGGATATATTTTATTTGGAGATATGTATTGCATGACTGCAGGATATATATCAAAAAAGCTTGTAGTATGCATGAGGAAGTTAATGAGTGTGTATCACAAGATCACATAGTGTATACAAATAAATATAATATTTTAAAAATTATGTATTAATTTATTTGGATGTGCATATTAGATTGCTAGATAACTAATTTGCTAAGTGTATATTACATGATTATATATTGTATATTGATAAATTTCAATTAAAAATTATATATCAATTTATTTGGAGGTATATATTTGACTTAATTGATAATTTTTATTTAGTGTGTATTATATATATGGCTGTATTGTATATATTGGTAAAAAGTATATAATGAAAATATGAAAGAAAGAGAATGCCATATTTTTTTTATAACATGACTGACAACTCCATCAGTAGAAATGGCTTTGATTTTTAGATTTATTCTTTAAAATTAGTATTAAAAAAAATATGATAAACTATAAAGTTCATTCCAAATTTTTTTTCTGGTGCTTGCCCCATATGATTTTTGTTGGGATATCATATAAGGCATGAGTCCAATTTTATCATATTTTCTCTAGTATTTGTCTTAAAGAAAAATTCAAAAATTAAATAAAGATAGGGCTCCTTAGTTCATTAGTCATGTAATTTAAAAAAAAAAAAGTATTAACTAGCAAAGAGAGATTGTCTATGGAAGACCATCTGCATCTTCTTTCTTCCTCATCAAGCCTCTTTATACATCCTCTTCCTTATCAAACTAGCCCTCAATCCCATTTGTGAGGTCTTCCTTCTCCTTTTGAGTCTCTTTCTTCTCTAAATTTTTCTTTCTTTCCAAGATCCTTCCACCCAAGAGTTCATGAATTATAACAAATGGGATGTATAAAATTTCTTATGTTAGATAAAACTAAAAAAATTAGTCTGGTATTGATAAATATCATATTCTGAAAATTATGTATCAATTTATATAGAGTTGTATTTTGATTTGCTAAATGACTAATTTACTTGATATGTATCATCAAGTTATATAATTTGTATTGATAAAAGATATGGTCTATAGTCTATAAACTATGTATCGATTTATCTAGAAGTGTATATTGGATCATTATTGGATACATATTAAAGAAGTTTGTAGTATGCATTAGGAAGTTATATATCAATTTATTTGGAGGCATATATTTAATTGTTAGATGACTAATTTACTAAGTATATATCATCTAGCCATATATTATATATGTGCAAACATCATGGTCTTAAATGGTATATCAATTTACCTAGATGTATGTATATTGAGATGAACTTTGCTCCTCTCAATAGTATATACTTCATTTAGATCCAAAATTCATATTTATGTATTCAAATCAAAGATTTACATCATTGAACATGATTTATATCACTAAAAATAAACTAAAAGAAATTAAAAACCAGTTATTCTGATGGTCTCTAATATATACGTCAAGTAGACAAAAAATAAATGATTTTTATTAGGCTTGTATACTTAAATATATGTTAAACTAATTAAATCATGGATCTATCTCATTAATCATCATATATACTATTAAAAATATGCAAATTAAAAATTAATATATCTGTATATTTAAATCATAATAACATAAGATCTTATGTTATTTTAATTGTTTGTTGTTATATCTTTTTTATTCATATATTAAAGATCTCTAAAATATTTGAATTTTTTATTTCTAGATATATTTAGTGACAAGAACATGAGTATCCGGTTATTGATTTGCAATCCAAGAAGTAGACATCATTTTTTCTTTATATTCTGAACTCGTTTATATTCTCTTGTTTCCATTTTCTCATTCCATTCTTTAACATATATATATTCTAGATATATCCGGTCTAACCATGGATCAATGCACACGAAGATAGACAAAAAGAAAATAAGTGGGAAAAGGGAGTAATATAGATATATTTGTGCTTGTTGGTTCATGGTTAGGCTGACAATAATTTTCTCCATCAAAGGGATGGTTATTTGGAAATGTACTGAGATGCTTGAAAAGGTTAGAGGATTTCAAGCCCGTCAGAAGCAGCCATGCTTGTCTTTTTTGGCACAGCGAGGAAGGTGTAGGATATAATTGAAACCCTCAACATTAAAGAATGCAACGTGTCGAGGAGAACTAAGTTGGGTTTGTACCCAACCTTGCAGCGCAAGTAGCGTCAAAGACTCTTGGAGCTGCTGCTTCTGCCTCACGTATTTGCACAAGTGTGCTTAGCGAGGTTTATATATGCCAAGGATGGGTTGGCCATCACATAAAACTCGTTTGAATGATAGCAAGTAGATTTTTTTTTTTTTGGTAAAATAGTATAGATTGTTTATTGAATGCAGAAATTGCCGAAGTCACTTACAAATCGGCCTGATGGATTTAGCCACAAACCAGATGAAAAGCAAGAACAAAAGAGTACAAGAGATGAAAGAAACTGAAATATTGAAAAACCATATATACAAGGAGTATTCTAGAGCCAAAAGTAAAGAGCACAGGTATTCTAAAAAAAATCTGTCCATAAGTAATGTATATAACCATCCAAAAAGAACTGTATATGAATACAAATAAAAGAGCCCCATCCAAAAAGAAGAGAAGACTCGTATTGTTGATAACCCACACTGTAAGAGCCAGTTGGTATAATCTATTGATAAGTTGAGTGGGTAGAATGGACAGCATTGAAGATACTGAAGATAACCTAGTTAGCGACAACAGAAGTCATAATAATGAGTGTATTGATGTGAACATGGAACGTCATGTATAACCTGAAAACAGTAGTGAAATAACCTCGAATCAACACCATTGAGCATCTAAGTATTTGTAAGAGTATACTTCCTACGTCATGTATAACCTGGAAACAATAGTGAAATAACCTCGAATCAACACCATTGAGCATCTAAGTATTTGTAAGAGTATACTTCCTACATTTCATTTCTTAGGATTCATTTGGTTTATCGAAAGAATTTTTCTTTTCAGGAATCAACTTTTTAAAAAGTAACTTCTTGCAAAGTTATTTTCTAAAAATATAATTTTGATATATTTGGTTGACTATAAAAAACTGATTTATTATAGAGTGACTTATGTTTAATTGAACATATATTTTTCTAAAAAATTATATAAAATAACTATTATATTTTTAATAAATATAAGATTATATATTTTTACTGACAAACTTTGTATAAATAATTATATTAAATTATATAAATATAAATATAATAATATTATATTATAATATAATATTAGATTATAATAATTTATTATATTAATATATACTAATATACATGCATACTAATATCATATTAATATTTTGATGCAATAAATTTATTAATATAGATATAAATGTAATATTATATTAGTATAATATTAATATATTAGTGTAAATATTATATTAATATTAATAAAAATATTATATTAGTATAAATATCAAAATGATATTAATATATACTAAAATAAATATCATATTATATTAATATTATGATAATATTAATATAATATTATATTAATTTTATAAGGAGAAAAAAATGATTTTAGTATTTCATTTTAGCCATCCATTAATATTTTATAAAATTTCAGTCATAAATCTTAAAAAGATATTTTTAGAAAGAAAAAAAGATCATCGATTTTAAAAATCTCAAAATTCATATCTCCTATGGATTTCTACTCTCCATGAAATATAAGAAGTATCTTTCTATCAAAATAATTTTTTTCATTCTCTTTCTTCTTAAAATTTTAACCCAACAAAAAAAATTTTCTTTACTTTTTAGAAATTGCCGTTTCTTCTCTCCACTCTCCGTGAACCAAACGAGTCCTTAAAGAATTAAAGAAATAAGCAGCAGCCTAACAAAGTAGATATATGCAGAAAAAACACCAAAGAATTTAAAGAAAAGATGAATGATAGCAAGTGATTATAGATAGATATAGATGAAGCCCAAAAAAATGCATTTGGATGCTTAATTTTATCTTATGAGGAAATAGACCCCTGAAAATATATTTCAAGGGCTTCCTTAGCTGTATCAAGATTTTTGTGGAGTTCATTTAAGGTCACGGACGTCCAAGAACCAAGAGCAATTCAAAAAATTTTGTCTAAGAGGAGATGGCGATGTATATATTAGAGAGTCTGGTTGGGGGTGTCCAGATTTTTAACGTGTCGATCAGGTCAAATAATAGGATTCTACAATATAATGGAACCGCTTATCATTGAGAGAGTTCTGGGGCATTAAATTTTAACTACGCCTTGGCTTGCTCGTTAACCATGAAGGTCAACCACTCAAGTTACATTAAAATCGTTGCCTGCTCTTCGAGCGGACGAGGGCAGACATTTCCTTAGAATTCAAAATAGAGTAGCCAACAGAACCACAGAATGTGTCATGAAAAATTAGCTTCTGGATTAACATGCCTCCTCACAAGAAACTATCATATGAGATCTATCCGACTAGACCATGATGAAGCATGGTGCCCTAAAGAAAAGTACTGTAAACAATCCATCAGCCAGACCTGAAATTTCTTCGACGTGAGGCAAAACTGTCTAAAGCATATGAATCACAACTTCTCATAATGTTCGAATTGCTTGACAGTCCTCATTTTTGAAACTTGGGCATAAATTATTCAAATCCTGCTTCTTGGTTATAATTCATCTTTGGTTGCAGTGTCTTCCCCCATGAGCTCTTCAAGGGAGAACTCATCCTCTTCAATGATCTCTCCATCTTTTCCATCCCATGGTTCTGTTTGGATGACAGAAGGGGTTTTCTCTAGAGGCAGGTTTCCCTTACCACCACGCCCTGCTTCCTTCACAAACTCCCTGGAAGTATATATTTCCATTAGTTTTCTTTCATAGGAGCATACTGAAATATTGATTAAACAAAAACATAAACATGAGTCCAAAATAACTAGCTTACATGATCTGGTCATGCTGAAAGGCACTCCGGAGCGGGGCATATATGCCTTTCTTCACATTCAGAGCTACCAAAGCTGGGTAACCATAACCACCAACTCCGACCTGCTTCTCAAGGTCAGGCTGCTTGCCTGCTGCAGCCCACACATAGCTGCCATATAAATTACCTTAGTTCCAATGTAATGTCAAATACATTTCGCAACTAAGAATGAAACAAATTACACTTTCCAATAGCATATGCTCATTACACTAAAACCTAGTCGATGACTAATTAGAAGCATTGGATTCCACCCAATACTGACATCTTATACATGATTATCGCCTACAGCTTATCAAATCTCTACATAGTAAGTTGATAAATGTGAAAAATTAGATTCATCACATGTGGTTGACTTTGTTTTGAGGTAAAGAAAAGACGTCAAGAGCATGGTGTTATTTTTGAAGATATTATGAAAAGAAAGAAAAAAAGAAATGCTAAACCATTTATTTTTACAAAATCAAAATTCTCAGCCATCCTGAGTCTATGTGGATGCCATCCTCAACATCCACCTTCCCCTAAAATCCATTAATACAAAAGACACAATCATAATAAGGCACGAACATTTAATTCAAGAAAACACCTCAGATAACAGATTAATATCAAATATATCATGATCATTTTAACAAGAATACAACGAAATAACCAATTAATTTAATTTTTGGCAACATTCAACAACAAACCTTTTCCGTAATTGGAAAACATGAAAAACCACTTATGTAGATTATATCTGTTTTATAGACATTACTAATTACTGTTATTCTTTCCATGCAAATGGTGTAATTATTAACATTTGTAACCAAAAAAAATCACAAATAACCAAAACTACTTAAGTCAGCACTTGCCTGTAAGGGCTTCTTTTAAATTTCTCAGCAACTGACAATAGAAGCTCAAGGTACTTATTTCTTCCCTCTGCCTTAGAATCCAAGATGTCAGGGAGGAAAGCCACAAAACAGATGGCAGCTGAAGCACATTTCTCTTCCATCACATCCTACAAAATCAAAAGGCATCTTACAACAAGCACAAAGCTATTGGCATATGGTAAAATGAAAGGGCAATGCACGAGTGCTTACCGGGCCAGTCAACTCAGACACTTCAGGAGGAGCAACATTGGTTTCAACCTGTTCCAGCGCAAATGACTCAATTGCTGAAGCAACTCGAGCCCCCTCATACGGATATGGGCTGTCCTTGTCAATTCCGAACACCAAAATAGTAGGGAATCCTTGTACGTTGAATCTGCTCATCAAAGACTGGGAAATTTGCATGTTTGTTATCATTAAGCTTAACACCTCTGAAATTGTTCAACATGAATATCTCAATATCACAAACCAGAAATTGAAGGAAAAGAAACATTCATGACTGGAATGCCCAAACAAAATATCATTGGTGAAGGATAAGCAAGTAATATATTAACCAGCATTACAACATCTCTCCATTGCCCATGTCTGAGAACTTCTCATGAAAAATAAAGACTTGTCTAAATAAATATGACTCAAAAGGGTAAGATCATTACAAGGAAAGCAGCTCACAAAGCTTACTTAAAGACCAAATTCCTTATGGATCTGATAATGTAGTAGCTGGCATCCAGACCCACATTAAGGAGAGCACATCAATCCCCCCCCCCCTCATCTTTTTTTTCTCTTCCCTCTCCCTCACACACACACTCACACACACAATCAATCACTCGGATGCTAAGAATAAGGGGAGCCATGGACTATTTGTTCACCATGCATAATGTAACATATTGCAAAAATAAGTGCAATACATGAGGCCTCATAAACCTACCCCTCATGCTTAATGTTTTGTGAACTATCAAGTTCTACAAGCAGACTGAGGTACAGGTAAACATCTCTATTTCTGTGCAGAAATATACAGTGAAGTTTATACTTGATAAAGAAGAACATAGAAGAGTTTCACTGAAAACAGAGAGTACCTTTTCGGCATCACAATCAACATGGCCTAGTTTCACTTTTCCCTTCAAGTTATTTGAAGCTTTCTTCCATTCTGGTGCCAGCTTTTTGCAATGACCACACCTAAAACAACAAAATCAATTAGTCTCGCTGCTGAAAACAAACGAAATCCATTCACCAGCACATTGGTCCATTGACAAAGAATATACAAGCTGAGAATGAAAAGGTAGCTGGCAACAGGGTCCAAATTCTTAAACATGTGAAAATGTGATGCAGCATTTAAATACAAAGATATCCTGCAACTTTGATCTTTAGAAATGTTAGTGTTTTTTATCCATGAATACTCTTGACATGTCAAGATAAAGGACTTTCAGAAGAAAACAAGTTTAGTTCTGGTATTGCCATAGTATCATAAGCTGGCCTTTATGACACTCATAGATGCCATGAAAAAACATAGAAACCAGTGACAAAGCAGAACAAGACTATACAGAAGGCCAGAGCAAACAAAGAATATTATCATACACTGAATGTAATGGAAATAGATTCTGTTAGTTGATAAATGGTCCCATGCCTAAATGGATGAGGTTTAGAGTTGATGATAGGTTCATAACTGGTTGTATAAACAATTCAAATTAGGAAATGAATCTTACTCTGATAACATCATCTTGCACATACTTAGACATCACAAGGTGTCATAATTTGTGACTCAAAAATAATGTAGTTATTTAATCTCTTACTTCACACACACAAAAAAAAAAAGCACATGAAAAAAGGAGCAACATTTCAGATAGTTGGCATAAAGGCTCCAACAGATGGCCATTATAAGAGCTAAAAGTGATTATTTTTTCCTCAAAATATAGTTCTTAATAAACTGGTCTAGTGGCTCTAATTGTTACTCTAAGCACATATGCAAACAAATTAGTGGAAAGAAAGTAAAAGAATATTGATATCAATCACCATCATTACAAGACAGCAAGAGATAAACTACGTGTAGAGCTACATACCATGGTGCAAAGAATTCCACAATCCAAAGGTCTTTACTTTTTAGAACTAGTTCATCAAAGTTACGAGAAGTCAGTTCTACCGAAGCACTTGTTTCAGATTTCTCACTTGAACCTCCAGATGACTTCCCATGTAACCGTTCCTTAAGAAGTGCCTTAATCTGTGCATGAGAAAGCATGTCAGTGTTTAACTTATATTCATCAGTTCACAAAGAAAGCTACACTAAAGTAAAGAATTTACAATTCAAGTGACAGGCAATAAAACATGAAAGTTGACCATATAGACTCGTGAATCATTTTGTTACATTTATATGCAAACAGAAAAGGTAAGTTTACAGTAATTTGAAATTAATAGATATCATACTTAAAACATAGTTTATATGATGATCACCAAATGAAGGTTCACACAGCAAAAGTTAAACATGGGCTTAAGTAAAATAAATATCAGTGTGATGAACGATAGATCAGTAAAGCAAGGGATGGGAATTTGCCCTTGAGGTTGGCAAAACTGCAGGAAGAAAAATGCCTCGAGTTAAAATGAAAAACGTCCATAAAGGAAAGAAAGTCTTTGAGATGTTAGAACAATATTGATAGTTCAAACAGATCATTAGAAGAAAAAAGAATAGGCAATTTATCTTAGATTGTAGACATGGGTTTATTACAATAAGCATGGCAGCTGTACGAATGGAGAACAAAGTGATGCAACAAAGATATGATGAGACCTAGGTAACAAAAGTTCTCAAAAAAGCTTGCATGATATTGAAGGAAACCCACTGGAAATGATTAACAAAGAATGATTCTTCAAAAATGCTTGATGGTTACAATGACAGCTATGTGATATCGGAAACCGTAAGGCCAGCATCTCTACCCCTCAGTGCAAGACCTATGCCAGTATTTTCTTAATGAGATAAAGTGAATGGCAGATTTATGGAAATGTAAGCTATTCTTTTTTGCTTGTACTCCTGAATCTTAACATCTTCTATCAAGCCTATCTGTTGGTCAGCTCCCATGTCCAACAAGGATTGAAAAATAAAGATCACACAGCCATCTGTGAGAAATATCTTATGGGAATTCAGACCCGCACAATCAGCTAGAGCCCTCTTTTCAGGCCTAGAAAGAAGACCATTGTTTCAAAAGGTTAAAAGCATTTAACATGAAATGGTGGTGTGATTGCATCAACAACAAAAGATCTTTTTCAGTCAGGTGGATGCAAACAAATGATCCAAGGTCAATGAATTTTTTTAATTCACTCTGAAAAAGCCTCCAATTCCTTTTCGTAACCCATCATTCTTCAAACTAGAGAGGAAATTAAATGACAAATCTTTTATATGCTTTTTGATAAAAACTGTCATTCTCGTTTGATCCTTGGACTTCTAACAGTACTTCATCAGATTCTTGGTTAATCTATCTTATCCAACTCATGGTTTCCCTAATTGCATTATTTGGAATTTCAAAAGTATCATCCTGCAAATGCTGCCCCTAATCACATTATTTGGAAGCCCGCAGGCAACTCATTTTCATCAGTTTGGACAGACAAGATAGTCAACTGGAGTAACATCATTGGAAATAGCAGCTAAATTCCTAAACACAGCTCCTGCCTTGATAGAACTTTTCTTGACAGACCACATACTTAACTAGAATTTTATCTTAAAAATCCCAATTTCCATTGATGTTTCCTTTGCCAGTGCTGAATCTAGAGATCATCTTTTCTTAAGCTGCTCTCCTAGCACTTTTATTATAGAACACTAGTATTAGATTGGATGAGTTAAGATTGTTTTAGTATAAGAATCAGGTTGGATCATGTTTTCTCTCTCTAAGAATTTCCAATCCAGGTCTGACCTATATTTGGTCTATTCTAGCACAAAAATTTAAAGGGTCATTTCAACTCTCACAGACCAAATAGCATTCCTTATATCTTTCCTTCAGTTACTCTAAGCTCAAAGTCCCTTGGATGATAGAGCCAATAAAATGAACATTGATCTTTATTACAGATAATGTATTCCACATGTTTGTGCCTAGATGATTATTCATGTACTTCACTAAGAACTTAATATTAATCTGATGTTTTCTCCACATTTCTGGACTAAAATTTTCCTCTCAACTCCAATATTTAGAATTGATTTTCATACATTAGCAAATAGCATTGATTTCAAAAGCATTCCGATATTTGAAATTTGAGTATTTTTCAAGAAGAAGTAGCTATTGTAATCCTAAACTGTATAAAAGTGGCTTAATTTCCACTTTCAATTCCAAAAATAATCCCAACAATATTGCTCCAGGATATTCAAATATCTTTATGATAACGCTAATTAAAATTTCTCTCTTAAAAGGCTTAAAACATTCTAGATTTTTACAAAAGAGATATGTTGGTATAACCGAACTCTAAGAACCTTCAAGAGAGGAGAAAGAGAGATACTTTGGAACCAAGTGGGGAAGCTGAGATGCAGCGTATAAAAAAAGTCAATTAGGAGTCATTTATTTTCAAGTTTTTTAGAATTTAAATTTTTAAACAAATTATTCCAAATCTAAAATCTTTAGCAGCCACATACATTTTTGCATGCATTATAACTAGTGAACTTCAAAACAGTGAACAAAATGTTAAATTCCAATATTTGATGTTGATCATGACCTTGAATATAATTAACCAGCACATATACCAACAAAGTTAATGAAGGAACCAGTAATCAGTTACGACCATGTTAGTTTGATAAGTTTAGACGACAAACATACACAACCTGTTACCCAAGTGGTGAGGTTTTTTGTACTGCACATAATAACATCATAGCCCTGAGTTTAGAGATTAGCCTGCTAAGTATGAACATAAAGTATAAAGACACATAAATATATGTCAATTATAGAATATGAGAGAACACACAAAAACACCATCTACATAACAAGATTGAACCAATAAATGATATGCGATTAAAAAGGCTTGTTCCAACAAACCTGCTGCAGAGCAAATTCTGCAATAGGCTTCACATCCCTTGCTCCTTGATAATCTACTGGAGGCTTACCAGGTAAGAACACCTTTATTGTAGGAAATCCTATAATTCCATATTCCTATAAATAAGTCATCATGCACTACATCAGCACCGTGATTCCTCATAAGCAAAGCCTAAACAAAGCACAACTTGAAATATAGCATCAGTAACAGAGAACTTTAGAAATCGACTAAATACAGAGGAAAAAATTGAAGCATATACTTGATATTAATATTTACAAACATAACAAAAGCAAAGGCAAGTTAAAAAGCAACCACAAGATCTTTTATATAACCATCAATTCCAACCCCATGACCAACAAAGAAGCAGCATTTAACAGAAAGGTTACATCATCTATTCAAAAACTGAGCTGCAAAATAGTAGAATTAATAAAGACTGATTATGTAATGCAATGCCGCTAGTTAGACTCAAATTGCTAAGGACAAATACTAGTTCAACAAAATACTTCACATGAAGCTGTTAAAGCACAAGATTCCAACTAATACCAAGCTGCATGGTTGAATAGACACCCTTACGCAGTGAAAAGTTTTATAAAAAAAAGCATCAGGAATATCAGTCTAAACAGAAAGAAGTAGCGCATAGAAAATATTTACAAGAGAATAAAAGTGTAATAGGACATAGAGAGGAAATCAATCATTTGAAGAAACATAAGAAAGCCAAGACTGCTACTTAAACATCTTTACATTTACCAACATCTTGCTTGCACAAGAAAATGATGAATTGGAACCTTTGTTCTGATTAAAAAGAAAGATACTTAAACACACATATTCTTAACCCCCAAAGTGCCAGTCAGCCAAATGGAAATACAAAGATCAGGACATAGTTCTGATGTGTTCAGTTGACCCAACACCAGTCAGCTGAACAGTTATTTCCCCTGAATTGCAGCGAAAATGTGACAAGTAAGTTCCTCAATGAAAATAGGCATCTAAATCTAACTTTAGGAGCTCAAATCTTATTATTAGTTTAGGATTTACCTTAATCCCCCATCCCATGAGTTTTCAATGGGTTCAGGTGCATCTTGTAGATGGTGAAAATATAAAGAACTGTGATCCCTATTATTGTATGAACAAGCATCAAGATTTTAGACTTTTGCAGGTCCAAAAGAAAGCCATTAGTCTCCTACCTTATTAGACATGAAGCTGGAAGTTTCTTCTTATGATTGAACAATCAAGAAAGGGAAACCGTATAAAACTGACCTAGAGGAAAGAAGACCACAAAGAGCAGATAGGACGTTATTATATTATTTATGTCATCAAGGATAAGTAGTGGGAAAGCTTCTGCAGGAAATTTTCAGCCCAAACTAAAGAAGACAAGTTGAAGTTGCATGATAGAACAATCCATGTCATATATCAATAAAATACACTAATGAAAAGAAAGATCACAAAGCCACAAATTCAAACTTTTAATGACGTACAACTTCATAAACTTCATTGAGCAACTGACAATGGAAGTATAATCATGACGTTGCACCTCTTCACTTATGTTTATCACTATTACCAATGCTATTATTTGCTAAATGTCGTATGAAGATGCAATCATTTATTTTTTTTTTAAAAAAAATCCAATCATAGATTTCTTTATTCGCATTCATAACAAGATATCTAGATATTCAACGACAATGTATCCAAATAGACTAAACTAACCGAAACGATTCGACAGACCAATCATATCTCACAATTTCGCAGCACCTCTTAAATACCCGACATAAAGCAAGTCAAAGATCGACTAGAACATCATCCAGCACTCCCAAAACTCAAAATTTATTGTCGCTTGTAAATAAAAGATAACCAGATCAGCAGATGAAATCGAAGAAAGAAAAGAATCGGAACCTGGGCGAGAGACTTGTGGGCGTCGGCATCAAGGGCGGCGACAGTGGCGACGCCCTTCAAGACGGTGGCGGCTTTCTCCCAGGTGGGCGTGAGAGCTTGGCAGTGGCCGCACCAGGGCGCGAAGAACTCCACCAGGACGACTCCCTTCGCGTTCAAAACCTGCCATCCAATATTCCAGCACTCAGCAACTCCGATCAAAGGAACATCAAATGACAGATCCAAAAAAAGAAAGGGATTCGAAGCAAAGTATCGAAGAAGGACTTGAGCTTAGAGAGAAATCTGAGGACCTTGGAGTTGAAGTTGGAGGGGTTAAGTTGGACGACGGGAGAAGAAGAGGAATAGAGGGCTCCGGCCGGGACGCCGACAAAGGCGAGCAAGAGGAGGAGGAGACCAATCCGCATCTCTCTTGCGCTCTTCTTCTTCTCTATTCGATCCACCAAGTAGAACTAATCACCCGATCTTCACCTTCCGGATCTCTAGACTCTGCTCGCAGTCCCCTTCCGAACTATAATCGCCGTCCTTGCGAGCGAAGGCGTAATGAGCAGAGGACGCGTGTGCTAACCAATTGGATTGTTACACGTGCACTCACGTCAGCATGGACGTGATGGGGCAGCGGACCCGATCCCCCGATCTGCAGCTGATCCAAACTTAATCCATTTAGTTCAACCCAAACCGAAATTATTGAATTAGGCTCGAATTCAGGAACATGACCCGTTTTGGACTGGATTTGGATCCTTAATTCCCAATCTGAACCCGAATCAATTCGAAACCAGTATAATATATTTCAAAATCATAGCTCAATATAAAAGATTAGTATTCTTCTCATGATGTAGTGCTTCAATAAGTTGTGTTTGGATTACTTTTGATCTAATTTGATCGGAAAGATCGAATGGATAATAAATCTGATACGATCTTTTTCAAAGGGAACTCAATTAAATTTGTATTCAGTGTTGTGACTCGGCTCAAATGCGAATTGGATTTGAATTGTGCCCATTACCGGTCTGACCCAACCTGCTTACAGCCTAATAGGGAACCAGGTCACGGTCATAGTAATTACATATAGGCAAAATAAAAGTCTACAACATCTGCTATAATTGCAGCAGACATTGTAGCTAATTTTGATTGGCATTACGGTAAATATGAGAGCACGTGAAATATGCTTGCTCAGCATATTGATCTTTCAATTGATGGAAATAAGGAAATTGCACTTTTGAGGCCCGAGAGATAATCTCTGCGATGCCAGTGGGTGAACAACCCTTCACCTTATATATGCACACATTTAAAAAGACAAACATGATGCCAAGATAGGTAACATTAGGATTTCAACTTATTGCCAAAATTTTGGTGGAATTGGTGATGCTTGTAAATAACACAGGCCGAGCATGGAATCATGTTCCAGCCATTTCAACGCGAAGATGTTAGCAGCCAGATGATAGCTCGGTGCTTATACGTGTATCACACATATTTACGTCATTTCAAAAGCATGTAATAAGTCACAACTGCTGGAATGGTGTTCAGGATGCAATCTGCTGCCATGATATTTCAACATTACTTTATATCACTTCACCTGCTGGATTAAGTCAGTGGAATTTAGCATGTGCCTTATGTTTGACCTCCCTCACTTTTTCTTATTGTTGTGTTTTACCTAGGGTTTTAGGATTTGCTGCCTCTGCTAGGACCTGAAAATGTCTCTAGACTTATTTTCCTGTACATGGGCTTTATTCTACTGATGTTGCTTTGGGTTGGAATTACTGTATTACTTTTTATACACTCTGTAAGCCTTCTTATGCTGTTAATATAGCTTTCTCTTCTTTCCACCAAAAAAAAAAAAATTGTAATGATTCAGCTAGAAACTGCAGCATTCTGCCCTGATCACAGCTGACCAGCTTCCTCATTTGCACGCCATCTAACCCCAGAGGTCATCATGTCATCCACCAATCTTCTTTTCCAGTAAAATATGCCATAATATGCGGGCTTTGGTAGAATACATTCTAGTAAAGTAGAACGTTCTTTCGGTTCTGGAAGATGCTAATGCTGAGTAAAAAAGCTTCAGATCCAGAATATCTGCTGAGGTCTTCACACAGATGCACAACTCATTCTTTCCTATATATTAATCAGCATATGAAAATGAAGAATTTGAAACAGGCATGATTAAATTCATTCCAACTTGGTTCAACTTGGATACATCTTTCATTCGAGAAAAATAATGTGCAAGAGATCTCCAAAAAGTATACCTCTTGCAATTTTCCCCTGAAGCTCTACAGCTGATGATCTAGACCACACTAGTAATTGCAATGAAAATAAAAAAGCACTTTGAATGGAACCTACCTGCAACTGCTAAGATTTCTTGGAGTACATAATGCTCAAATTTTCAATAAAAGGATTCTAACGCTGCAATGTTTTCTACCAACAGAGAGTAACCCAGATTTCCTCACAATTAAGGAATGCGGTCCTTCTCAAGCAACTGATGATTTCTCCAAACCTGTACAAGAAGTTGACAAATGTTTCAAGCTTGAAATGTCAAATAACTCCATAAACCTCTGATCAGTAATCCTTGCTTTGGCAGCAGCAAAATGCTGGTACTCATCAAACACTGAAGTCAAACACCACCGCTGCAGTTTCCTTAAACATCCCACCACACAACCAGTTCGATGCTGTACAAATACATGTAACCAAAGAGAGGTTTTAGTGCAAGATCCTGGGTATTTGAAGCAATAGCAAAAAATTTTAGCTTCTTACCTTTCCTCGTTTACAATGAATAAGCAGCGGATGGTTCTGGACATCTGAAAAAGAAACAGTTATAATTGATAGAGACAATTTCCAACTGAAGCCTGGCCAGCAACATGCAAGTGAAAAATTATGCATGCTCAATACCTAGGACAACTTTGAGAGCCTCTCGAATTGTATCCTCAGGAATGTTCACAAAAGGTTCCTGCAGGGATGTCAGCATATGGAGCATATAAATGTTTGAAACAGAAAACTGTTATTTTCATTTCTGTCAGAAAAAAATGTCATAGAAATATATAAAACGTTGTTGATGTTGGGCTCAGGATAGGAAATTGACTCAACAATACAAGGAAGGGCATGATAACACTCAAAGAACAACAAGAAAATGATCTGCTTCTGTGCATAGATAAATAAGAATTCCCGATGATGGCTTTTTGCATCTTTAGAAGCATATCATAGCACTGAAAAGGTTATCCATCCCTCACTCCCCTAGGTGCAGAAATTTTAAGGCTGCCCATAAACATATTTCACATATTTTAAGACACTTTATAACAGGTACAAATTGCTGTATAATTTGTAGGTGTTTGTGGGTGCATGCATGTATAGCCATCATTAAACTGCATTACTACTTGGCAGTCAGGAAGAGGGAACTAATAATTTTAGTGGTTGGGCATCAATTTTTCTTCTATTTGGCTCAATAGCTGAAGGCATTTTTTGACTCTTTCTGTTTCATTGAGCAAGAATGATCAATAACTGACCAAATTCAAGAAACAAACAATATATAGTCAACAAACTAAAAAATCTAAAAATGTCCCTTGAACTGTCCTACATGGATATGGGGGTGTGTCTCATGTCTCAGGTGTGGGTGCCAAGAAGTGTTGGATTGCATTTGCATGTAAGTGTTGGACACTTCAAACATTTCCATCTTATGTACCCGTATAGCTGTTGGCATACCCATCCGTAGGTGACTGGTTTGAATTTGAGGCTAAACTGAAGGGTCCAGGTAACATAGTTCTTGATTAGCGGGGCTCGTTTGGATTTTACAGTCAGGAACAAGATTAGATGCCAAAGCAGGAATATGGATGGGAGCATAATACCAGTAATTTTCTCCAGTTTATATTTATTTCGGGAATGGGGGCAATAGAGGATTCATCCTCACCATTCAGTTGAATATCAAAAGTTACTGAGTTCTGTTTTAGGATTTGGACAACAAATCCATTATTGGGAAGACATCTAACTGAAAGAGAGTCAGCTAATTCATAAGCAGATGCATTCATGTATAAAGTATAGATGCACATGCAGCTATGTAATGAGAATATAATTATTCCAATAGATTAGGAAGAAAACAACAGGCAAAAACATCAAAAGACATTGATATCAGAACACTATATATCAATAAAAAAAAAAAAAAATCATACTCTTTTACAGTTTTTGTGTTGATTGACTGGGATTACAAGTTGATTTATCATTTGTGGATGGGACCAAGAGCTAGTAAAGATTGACAGGGAGAAGCAACAGATGTTAATTTGATGGTAGGAAAAGGAGAGACGGGTATTGATGGCTTTAGGTTTGTAGTCCAATAATTTCGTATTATGTGCAATTAGCACTAATTAATAACTTGTATTAGAACCATGTAATGAACTATAACCATCCTTTTTATTTTTCCTTGGTTCTTCTGAGCATCAAGAGAAGATAGAAACATACAAAATAATGAAAATGTATCTTCTGAATAAATATGATTGATGAAAGAATATAATAATACCCATCAATAGGATAATCACACAGTCCATGAGAAAAGCAGCTTCAAGCTAACTTTTTAACTGATTTTTGAAAGGTGAAGGTATATGGCTAAATGTTATCCTTTTGTTTCATCCTAAAAGATTAATAAAAGATAATAATTTCATAAGGAACGGATACTTTGAAGTTGCTGGATTCAAATACAAGGCTGAACATTTACCCTGTGTTTGATTGGGGTCACAAGAGGATGGATAGATAAGGTTGGAAGGATGGATGGCCTCCATCCACTGTTTGATTCAAAAAGTTACAGGAAAGATAGATGAAAAAGAAGGGACTGTCTATCTATCCTGACCCATCAATTTGCATCCTCCCAAATTGGGAGGATGAAAGGACGGATGGATGGCATTGCTGGACCGATTTTTTACATAAATAAAATTATCCCTCATTAATTTTTGATAAAACTATAATATTTCTTCATTTTTCATTCATATTATTTATATATATTTTTATATATACTATTAATCATATACCGCTAAATTTTGTTACTAATTATTTTAATTTTAATACATCATTTTGATAATTTTAATTAAGTAATTAAAATCTTCTATTTTTCTATTTTCATTTACTATTTTTAATTAACTATTTGTATAATATTAATTAACTATTTGAATTAAATTATTAATAAATTAATTATATAATTAATATATAATTAATGAATTAATATTTAATTTATAAAATTATTTATTAAATTAAATTAAATATTTATATATTTTTCATATAATTATGGATTATAATGATTATAAATTTATATATTATTTATTTTTTTAATATACATAAGTATTATAAATTGATAATAGTAATATTTTTATCAAAGAGTACTCTAATAAAAATATTATATAAATATCATCCATCCTCCCTTTCATTTCTCATATATCAAATAGAGAAGAAAATCATTTATATCCATCCTTCCATGTTTTACCAAATGTATGAAAGGATGGATAGAAGATCCATCCATCCTCTCCCTCATCCATTCTTCCTCCACCCATCCTTCTTTCCATCCATCCTTCATACCAAACAAAGGGTTAAAACCAGAAAAATTCCTACCTAGGACTCTTCTATTTGGCATAAGGTGAGAATGCTCTACTCAAATAAGGATTAGAAGTTGATGGCATGCATTTTTCATAGAAGTATCATCTCATGAAGATTCTTCATGCATGGAAGACTAAAAGGTTGCAAAAAATTAAATTTGAAATTGTTAATAATGGAACTAAGTGAGCTAGTGTGTTTTTCTTTCTGGAAACACATAATGAATTCCTATGGAAATCTAAGGGATGCACTCTAGGCCCAGGAAAGTAGATCAAACACAAAGTTCAAGATGATCGGGGAAGTCAGGTGTTAAAATTAGCTGCAACAAAATTGAACGAGAGGTGCTTGATGCAAAACTTCACAAATTTTTGTCGTGAGGAAAGGTTTAGATATGTAGAAACTTGCATGGTCACACAGGGAGAGAAGACCGGAAGGATTTCCTTTAATCTTGTAGAATGATGTGGTGGTTGGTTAATGGATGATTTAATTAAGTGGGTAAGTTGTTCTACCTAAGCGGACAACAAGCTGATTTCTCCTAGTTTGAGTCAAAGGATGCAACATTTTTCAACTATTTAAGTAGGTGGTGGCATTTTGAGGGTAAATTATCTCATGAGCAAATGACTTAAAAGGTTCACCTTGAATTCCGGAAGTTTCAAGTTGTGAAGATGAACTACATAATTCAAGAAATTAGAAATCCAGTGACAATCTCCCTATGGCTGATTAAACTGATTCATGCAAAATGTTATACTTTTTCAGCATTATAGTTTTTTGATTACATAAAAAAAAATAGAAGTAATAATGTATGTCAGATCCGGAGCTTTAGACATACTGAATTTGAATATGGAAGGGAAAAACAGATATTGCATACATCCAGGTGCTAAGCCAAACTATGGTGTCTACACCAATATTTGACATGGCACTCATGGTAGCTTGTGACTTACACAGGCACATCGGGTGATGCTTCAATATTTTGGGCAACCTCTTAACACTCATAGTTTGCTGACTAGAAAAACTTTACACATGGCTTTGAGTTGGCGGGGTGGCCAAAATAAACATTGGAATGGGGAGTGTGTGCATACTGCGCACCACTTTGAGGTTAGCTATTCTGATCTCGAATAAGCAATAGTCCTAACCATATGTTCAACCAGTTTAGTGGTTTCCAAGAATGATAAACGAAATATACGACTTCTTATAAAAGCTCTAGATCTTGCATGATAGATTAGATTGAAGTGATTAAGTTCAGGCATTGCATATAGAATAAAATAAAAACTGAAAAACAAGTAAATTAGACTGCAATAGTCAACACTAAGAGAATTCAAAGCATTTTATAGGGCAAAAAGTACAGTCATCATTCAAAAAAAATTCTCCATAGAATTGTGTAGCTGACAAAATGAGAACAATACTTTAAAGAGGACCAAATACATCTGACTTTATATGCAAAATTTTAGTACGGTTTTTTGGTAGGGCAGCAGCAGTTGAACAATATGTACCTGCATCAATCTGTATGGGTAAGCTTAATAAGTAACATTGTGGTCTAACAGTTATCTCACTAATCGCTAAGGCACCAACTGGATTGTTAGATCCATTTCATTCCTCTAAAATAAATAGGGAATCACTGGTCACAAGTTATGGTCTCCAGGATGAAAGCTATCAGGTGAAAGTATAGCACTTGATGAGTTTCTTGCTTCTTTAAAATAAGCATTCATGACACACATCGATATATGTTGGATACTTCAATCTAGATGAAGCCATAGGTGAATTGATAAATGTGTTACTCTATGAATATTCAAGAAATTCCACAACTGTAGTCTTTGTAAGACACTTAGTGGCAAATGGAAAACAAAACAGATATTTGCATTTTTAAAAAATCATATTAGATGGTTCAACCTTACATGCTTAGATAGTCGATCATGCAAAACATCTTCCTGATGCAATTAAGGGCAAAGCAGTAGTTAGTCTGAAGCAACAAGAATGAAAATAGCTTTTCAAGGAACAAAGATGGGATTGACCTATCTACCTAAAGAAGAGTACTTAGACAATTCTACAGAGGACAGCATTTAAGAGCCAAGAGAGAAAAAAAGAAAGCATCACTGCGAGTCAAGATAAAGAACAAAAAGAGCTAAAGAACAAAATTCAAGGTAAAAGATATCTGAAACAGAAAGCTGATTTCGGTGCAAATGCTTCTTATAACTGGTAAAGCACAAGCTTCAAGGATTTTCTTAGTCATGTTGTCATATATACTTAAACTTATCTACCTTATGTCTGTAACTACAATTATTCATGACGTGTTGGAGCAAGAGATACTAATGAAGCAAGTACAGAGGTCGGTTCAACCAACATAATAAGGTTAAGCTTATGAGCTTAATAAGCCAGTGCACTTGTAAAAGGTATCCTACATAGATGTCCACACTTTGTTCATCAATTCTTCAGAATACAGCCAAAACTGCACCAACATTCTCTACATTGCCGTTTAGTCTTTACCATCATGCCTCAAGCAAATGTCTAGATTGCTAGCTTTTATAGGTATGCTACAGGTTTCTGCATCAAAAGAACTGTCAAATTGCAACTAAGTATGATCAATCAGGTTCAACACCTTTATGTACCTATTGTTAACATATTTGAAATTTAATTCTATGATGATCTTTTGTACCTTTGTTTCTCACCTCAATCATGCGTATTTTGATGGTTCTAGCTCACATCTTGCTGGCTGTGTTCCGCTTTACAAATTCAACCTTAGGATGGGTGAGATTTTTGTTGCATTTCAGATGATGAAACCAATCCGCCACATGCAATTTTGGCTCTATGGCCTCATCCTAGTCTATTTTGCAGGATCATCCACCCGTAGTGTCCATCTAACTTGTGGGGTAGATGCCAGCCTATATTGTTAGGTAGCCTTTTGCTCCATTATGATCAAGCTCCCAAATGTCTATGGTGCTAAGGCATCCAGATTGCCTGACCTTTGGAGTTGCAAGAGTTGTTTTGAGGGTATCACACAATCAATAATGCCTAATATCAAATCTTGGGTTGTATAGTTGCACCTTCAAGTCACAGTTAACAACATGGAAGAAGAATAAGCAAAACCACTTAACTTACTGAAACAACAAAACCTAATGATACATCATTGGTACCTGATATATAGGTCAATATGGTTCCTCGTAGCTTAGGGAATACAAAGTAAAAGAGGAAAGGTCTCCTTCTACTAAGAAAAAGAAAGGATAGGTGAAAACAAGGAGCTGTTCTCCTAAGGAGACAAGGATTCCTTTCATCACTAAGTTAAGGTTGAGTGGCTTCTCTAAAGAGACTAATCTGCACAAAAAAGAAATGCAAACAGAAAAAATACATAGAGTTCCATAATTACGCCTAATAATTTTAAGATATTCCAATCTAACTGGTATGTAAGGAGGAAACCTAGACAATCGCCCTATCCTACTCTAAATAGTGTTTTAAAACCAACCATATAATAAAACCTAAATACAACCCCAGTACTACAAGTTTACGACCAGAAATACCACAACTAACCTTGACACTTTACAAAACAGACGCTTAAACAAGTTGTCCTTGATTAAATGAATAATCACCATTCACCTCCAGCTTTATTGAATGATTTTGGTGCCTTGTCTTTGATTTTTCATGTTAGATGTTCCACCAAATAAGATATCTTCCAGTTCCAGGCACCATGATCACCATTAGACTAGATCCATTATGACTTTACAATATTTCCTTGATCCACAATTGCATCTTGCCTTGCTTTTGTTGTACATATACAATCATAGCAACTAAAAGAATGAGTCAAATACAAAAGATAAGCATCCATCATAAGAAAGAAGGTTACTGTTAAATAGATCATAGCTGCCAGGAAAAATCCTCATATGCAGAGGAAGATAGACTGTTGCCATGGGGCATTATGCTATTTTCAAAGAGTTTGCATAATTAGACTATGGAATGGGGCGTACATTAAGGGATTCTCCTGTGAAAATCCAATGCCTCAAAACATAAAATTATCTTTAGAGTTTTAATCAACGACAAAGGAGACAGGCTTGTACTCTCAGAATTTTGTATGACAATGATGTTATTGGATATAAGCATCAACTTATTCAGCATTGGGCATCTCTTATCAAGTGATCATTGCTAGGTAGGCTAAGGAAGTTTGGGATAGACTGAAAACAGTAAATAACCGATTACATGAAGGACACAGTTGACCCAAGCATCTTGTCTGAGCCCTAGAGATTAACAAGAATTTGATTCCCCAGAGATAACTTAGTAGAAGATACATAATGAAATATATGTCCATCTTACCCACGTACAAGTCAAGCAGAAATCCATTCTGCAAGCTATTATACAAGCATGCTATCTATGGCAATAGCAAAAGCAATTAAGAAGGTACTTAAATTTAAAGGTCTGGATTGGTCTTAACATTGTCCAAGAAATGTGAGGTAAACAGTGGCTGTTAGACTGCAGTCCATCCAGCAAATGTATTTGGTGCATCAAGCAGGACAGCATAATAGAGATATCCAAGGTTGACAAACAACAAGAATTCATCAACAAAAAATGAATGGAAGAGGGAATCAGAAAAAGGTGCTGACAAAAGAACAATATAGAAAACACAATCAAATAAGCCAATAATAGTGCATATGTGTGAGCACCGGTTCGGGGTGCACGGACCTGAATCACTGCAGAACCAGGTCAGTTTGGCCGTTCGATTTGGAACAGGAACCATACCATGTGTTAGTATGGTATGATACAGTATTGTACCGACCCAATACCCGACTAGTATGGGTCACGGTATTGATTTGCGAACCTTCAGAAGAACCAAGTGGGTGAGCTGGTATTTTTGGAAGCTATTCATTATAGTGGAATCACTTGCTAGCTTTACCAACAAATATTGGCATCTTGTTATTGAACCTCATGGACTTCATGGCTTCTTGTGCATTTTTTTCCTTTTCTTGCATATGCTATATTGATTTCTTTAACACCTATATTGGTTTTATCATATTAGATATAGTTACATTATAAAAACTCCATTTGTACAAAAATCAATTGTTAATTTACTCCTCATATTGCTCTTGCCCCTATTTATGATAGTTGTATTCATACTACCTGTTACCAAAGATATTACATACTTTATATAGATCATGAACATTCTTCAGCACTCTGCCAATTGAATGAATGAAACCCTGCTACCTAAAAGCTGGAAGAACAATTTTAATTTGGCTGTAGAAAAATATAAAATTTAAAAAATTGGCCTAGAAAATGGATTTTGAAAGTTCTACATGACTCTTCTTGTATAATATACAGGTGTCCAATATCTTGACGAAATTTATATTAACAATGAAACAATTAATGGAAGCTTGCTTTTAGGCAGATTTTTAGTAGTGCCATATATTCTGACCTCTGTACTATATTTCTATCAAGACTGCATTTGTTAACTGACTGAAATAAAGATCTAAGAGAAATTATTTTCGTTTACAAGGAGGAGGTTCCTTTTGAGGTTGTCCTGCTCAAATATGTGATGTACAAGATTCATGGTAAAGTGGAGAAACCTAAGCATGCCTGTAATTCAACTTGAAAAAGGCATGCCACAAACTAACAACTAAACTAACTTGTAAAGGTGAAGGAAGAGGCACAAAAGCAAATATCAGTGACACCTGTAACAGAACGAGGGTGCAAAGACAACACGAAAAGTATATATGCAGAGGCTGGTGAGTGTTCATTTGTTGACGATGTTGTATCATGGTTTAGACAAGAAGCCACATATTAGTGATTTACTTCATTATTTTATTTGTTGGTGATGTGTCAACCACCACAATTTTGAATAAGGAAGCTGGCTACATGTTTTTTCCTTAGGAGGAAATGGGAAGCTACCTGTACGTCATTTTATGATTATGCAGTGTTAGCTGATGCGACTTGAATGAGTGTGACTTCCTGTGCTCAATTAATCAACCCAAAGATATTTTAGAAAACAGAGATATAATGGTGAAGCAATTCTACAAATGTTATGCAATCATCGATCCATATCAGCAAAGATAAGTATTGAAAAGCAGTTGAGAATAACATGATGGAAAACGAGTGAGATGTTTAATCACGGAGGAGAAACAGGGACAGACCGAACAAAAAGAGAGGAGAGATGGGGGGAAGCTCGTATTCAATTGATGAACTAAAAGGACAGAGGGATGACCGAAACAGATGATGACGAAAGTGGCGCCAATACAACACAAAAAAATAATAATGTTACCATCAGAACAATGGAGAGACCGATATCACAAGCTATAAGACTAGTCAGGTATAACTTTAGCACACTAAATAATCAAATAAGTCTAAGCTTTGGTTGAAAGAAGAGGATGACAGAGACGAACATGCACGCAAGCAATACCGCATAGCCAAATACACGTCTGGCGTGCCAGCATCACAAGCCTAGCCAGAACTTTAACTCCAGATCATCTTGATACTAATGTTAATGCCCATAAAAAACTTGGTAATCTAAACCCGATTGCAGAGATTCCAAGATCAAGATCCAACATCAATCAGAAAAGAAGGAGAAACAAGTACCTTGGAACCATCGATCCCAAATTGGAACAGCCTGATCCCATTCGACTTAAGAAACTCTTTGTTCTCCTCTGGGTACGGCTCCGGACAAAGATATCTGAATCCAAAACCCCCAACAGAAACAACACTAGAATCAAGAACATCCTAATATTTCATCAAACACAAAGGAAAAAACCGATTGGAGCAGCGGCAACGAAGGCAATGCAGGTGCAGTTGGAGGAAACGGAATTCAGTCTCACATGATGGAGCGGAGTTTCAGGGTTTTCAAGAAATTGAAGTTGGAGGTCTCCGGGAAGCCCGAGCGGAAGACGCCGTCCTCCACCATGGCGAAATTCAGCGGCGGGACGAAGAGCTCGTCGCCGCCTTCTCGTGCTTCGGCCGCCGCCAAAGCCACCGTACTCTGGCCCAGAACTTCTTGATCCTTCTTCTCTTCCTCCTCCAATTTCTCCTCAAGAATCTTCTGCTCGCCCATCTCCAAACTTGTTTGGTCGGCACGTCACAGCGGGAGCCGTTGAAAGGAAATAGCTGGAATCCGGTGTGGGCCGGGGGGGTGGGGGAGACGAGGGGAGTCGGTTTTCTGCACCTAGTAATATATAGATTCGTTGTATGTTTTCGTGTTCATTAATTTATTGCCGAGTTAAGAGAAAAGTGCGTTCAAATCGGTGGAATGACGATTACGGGCTCGGTTGGTTTTTCACCATTGGAGGAAGTTGGGATCCTTGTCAAACTTGGAGTTTTTGACGTGCAAGAGAGAGCGAACCAAGAAACATGTTGGTCCTCCAGGTGCTCTAGCTTTTGGAGACCATTCATAAAAAATGAATAAAATTGAGCTTAGATGAGTAGAAATATGCATTAATTTATATAAATCTTATATATTCTCGTAACATCTTAATTACATTTTGGGATCCTTGACGTGCAAGAGAGAGCGAACCAAGAAACATGTTGGTCGCCCTTTACGTCCTAGCATGAATCATGCATGTACTTTATTACAAATTGATGCCTTGTTTGCACTACTTGATTCAACTCCATTTGAAAATTCAAATGTCCTAACTTTTAGAGGCCATTCATAAAGGATAAACAAAATGAAGCCAGATGGCCTTGAGTAGAAATGTGTGCATTAATTTATATAAATCTTACATATGCTCGTGACATCTAAAATGTATTTTGCTTGCTATAGACTATTTTGTTAGCTACGTGCCGGTTCACAGTATTTGTCCTATTTTACACTATATGTTAATCTCATTACTTGTTGCTACGAATTTCATGTTTATATTGCTTACAATATAAATTTTTAGAGTCTAGGAAGGGTTTGACAAAAAGTGCCCGTGATATCATCTCATATGACCCATAATTAAAAAGATCTAATTGCTTAATTGAATGATGAATTAACATATCTATTTTAGATTTATCGAACTATTTATGCCGAAAGCTAAGTGTATTAGAAAGTGTTTACACTCTGCCCAACAATTTTGTTGGAAGTCTTGTACAAGCATTATGTGATAGTTGTATATACATATCAAAGAGATAGAATTTGGCTACGGTGATAATGAGGAGGTCAAAAGATTTAGACTTGGCCATAGTCACATTATAAGGCATATATATTCATCTAGATGGTCGACAGAAGGTATAGACCAAGATGATAAAATCAGTCTCCAAGATTCCCTAAGTACTAAAGATAGCATTATAGGCTAAATAAAGAGAGGGCTAATAGGAGCACATTGCATGAGCCAAGGCCGATAAGAGATGATCATCGATTTCATAAGTGGTGCAGAGTGACCATGCTAATGAATGTGAGTAGTAAAAGGTAAATATCATTAATTATTAAAAGCACCAAAAATAGAGGCCAACTATGAATAACAATCATTAGAGTTGGCAATTATTATATTTAGTATAAATAAGTCAAATTATACTTTGTAGGATCCTTCACAATCCAATTTATTAATATATTTTATCTTATCTTCGCTTTATCCTATCTGTAGCAGTTTACCTTGAAAGTAATATTAATTTAGTTTTCTATGATACTACCGCAAAGACAATGGATACTAGCCAGATGATATCGACTCATCTTTTATTAGATTTTTAGGAAGTGGTTATACGACTTTAGTTTTATTTGGAGGAAAATTGAAGTAACATGTTGAAAATGTTCTCATGCCAAGCAACTATCATATTGAAGCCATTGGCAGAGCATGATCGGATGGTTTTGAAAGTGATAACAGAATAAGTAGAGAAGCTTGATTCTATTATTGAAGACCAGAACCTCCAACCACAACATGTGGTGATGCAGACTGTGGTCAACTTGGCCGATCCAAAAATTGAAAAAGGTTATTTGGCCTGTTAGTCTTTGAAGCAGAATGCCAATTTCTTTACACTCAATGACTTAAACTCGGCTAGTCAAGAAAATGTGACTGAAAATTATGTGACATCCTAGAAAACTTTTATTCGAGATAATAAAATCATGCACAAGAGGTCGAATTGGACTGAGATGCACACTTCGATAGAGGACATCGACCGTCTTCTTGTAGATGGATAGTAGTGTGACGACCTTATAGTCACAAAGGCTATGAGGCACCTATGTCAAAAGAAAAAGCTATGCCTCACTTGGATATCATACGCATTGAAGTTTTATATCGAGGGGCATTATCATCTCAATTATGCATGAAGATGCTATAAGGTATGGAGCATAATTAATCGAGATTAAAGATCCTCATATAGATTATGGATATTACGGATCTTGGTATCATATAAAAAATTTGCTGGAAGGTCGAAAAAGTATAAATTTAATTTGAAAGTGGAAAAAATAAAGAGTATAATATATTATCTAGTAAGAAGGAATTATACTAAAGTTTTGGCTAAAAAGCTAATACAATTAATAATGCCTTACTATGATGGATTTTTTTCTATAGGTGTTTCATAGCTCTTTGTAGCTTTTCTCACTCCTTTTGGAGAGCTTTGAATGTTCGCTCCGAGGTGACTAACTTGTCGAAGAGTGTTGGAAGTTTAGAGTTACAGCCTTTTAGATATTTTCAAATAGAATCTAGGATCATAAGTTTCTCTTTATTGTTGTGTTTAAGCTTTGCTTATTCTTTTTGTAGAAATTGTATCTCTCAGCAAATATTGTTCAATTGTGTCCCTAGGGATGTGAGTTGGTCCTTCCAAGTGTGTAGGTTATTTTAGATTGATGTATATGCATCCAAGGATGATAAATGTCAAAAATTTTGATTAGTCTATATTGAAGATCATCAACTTGATCTATCAAGGGATGAGCTGAACTCTAAGGAATATTGATGGCTAAGCCATTCATGAGAAAAATTTTAAGAAATATTACCTTACAATATAAGAGGGATGCAGGAAAATACAAATTTCAAAGGTCATGCTATTATATTACTTTTAGCTAATATAGTTATACAAGTATGAGTATAAAACCAATTGAACTGATGCTCTCATGGTGCTCACTTTACTCCAAACTTAAGGCTAATAAATCTTTCACTATTGTAGGCCTAATGAAGCTTCAAGTTGATCTAATGTTCTGTCATCACATTTCGTCATACATTATAAGATAGAATGAGTGTAATGGGCTTATAGTTTTAGTACAGATACAATTGATAGGAGCAGAAATATGAAAGGCTATACTTGAATCAGCCAAAAAAAAAAAGATGAGGGCACAAGAATAATCGAATTCAGTTGAAAAAATATCGACTTGCCGAATTGGAAGGTCTCAACCAATTAGCAAGCTGGTGGTGATAGTATTCCAATTTGATAATGAAATCTATTTGCAATGATACCCTAATTTATGATGGGATTCTGATTTGACAAATTAGTTTGAAGTTGGTTGATCAAAACAAAAAGATTGTTTCGACCAATACTTAATTTCGTTTACCATGATAAGTGAAAGAAAATCAGGAGGAGGCATTAGGATAGTCAGGAGAAAGAAGAGAGATGAACATCAAAGAGAAAGATGTAGAATCTATTTATAGAGAAGATGTACGTCTTACCAAAAGAAAAACTAACACTCCTATTAATATAGATGATAAAGTCAAATCCCCATAGATTTGAAAGATCCTTTGAACAATTTGCAATCCATTTTGGCATTGAGGAATATTCCATGAAGGAAGACATATGGCAAAAGTATAAGCCTCAAAGGGATCGAAAAAGATACAAAAGGATTATCAAAGGTAGAAGTGATGTTTTGGTAAAAGGGCAAAAATTGATTAATTGATCGAGATTATAACCACAGATTGCTACTCTATAGGTACCAAGGAATTCTTATCAGCCTTTTGATTTTTGATCGACGAGATGTGTAAGGCATTGATTACACCCAATCCTAATAACTTAACTGGAGGCTATTGATTAGCAGCATGTGGATAGGGTTAGATGAAGTAAAGGCAAATAGAAGTCAAATGACCCTTATTGGGCTAGCAATGACAAATCCTACCTATGGAGGTATAGATTGAAGAGGTAGAATTTAGTCATAGTGATGATGAGCAAATCGAAAGATCAAGATTTGGTAATGATCAATCACTATACAAGATATATATATTTGCTTAGATGGCCTATAGAAGACATAAATTGAAACAAATGAGTTGATCTCTAAGATAATCTTAAGGGATGAAAATAGAATTATCAGCCTAATAAAGAAAAGGCTAATGCAAACATGTTGGATGAGTCAAGGTCAATAAGATATGATCATCAGTTTAACAATACGTGCAGAATGATCATGCTAATGAATCTGCATAGTAGTGCATAAATTGTTAGAACCAGTAGAAGTGGAGGCCAAATATGGACAACATCAATCAGAGTGGGCTATTATTATATTTAGTATAAATTAATAAAATTATACTCTATAAGATCTTTCGATAATCCAACTTATCAATGTATTTTATTTTAGCTTATCTTATCGATAGCTCTCTACCTTAAGTAATGTTAGTTTAACTTAGATTTCTACTAATGTATGTAGTACATGCTACATTCTTATCCTTTTCTAGACCCATCTTCTTCAAATGATGTATGATAGTAGCGAAAGTCCTTAAAAGCCAGGGCATCTCGATCCATACTATTCTCATATTTTTCTTTCAATTACCATCTTTTTGGTTGCTCTAATATTGACAGTACATCTATATACCTATTTATTTCTTACCTTTTGAATTGTCACCACTCTTTTTTTTGCACACTCTAGATAGGAACAAAAAAAATTTATGTAGTTGTGTGCATTATGATTGCTTTTATAAGATATATATATTACTGAAACTGGCCAAAGCTAAAAAAGAGTCATCCTATATAACATTTCATTTCCATTCAAGTGATATATTTGTAATGATTTTTTTTTATTAACAATCTTCATAGTCCACATAATTATCAAGCCTCCACCATAGCAATTTGGAAAAAAAAATGCTGTTATGATCATTGAATTTGACAAATATTGTGATACATCTAGACATTGTGTCTTAACAATCCATATCTAAAATGAAAGGTCATGGCTTGGTTACAGGTTTTCCTCCATAACAAATCTCTATGAGGAGGAAAGAAATTTACTAAATCACCTGCTTATGTAGTATTGCTCTTTTCACCAATTCATTATTCTACATGAAATTTTATGTCATGGATTATGCATCAAGTGTGCAAAAATAATGAATCATCACATCTCAATCAATCATGGAATGACGTGATAAAGTTATCAGATACAATGTTAATTCTAAAAGGATAAAAGGTTATTGTCATTGATGACGGGTAGGGAGGCCTTTATAGGAAGTCATGACATAAATATGTTATATAAATTTTTTTTTGAAATATGATTTAGAACAAAAATATCTAGTTGAAATATATTTATTTTTTAGACAACCATTCAGAAGTCAATATTCAAGTCAAATTGAACATTTTTTTAATATTAGCATAAATATTATTTTGTTCTTTAGTATGATTTACACTAGAAGTTAATTACTTTTGCATAAAACATACTATTATTTATAGTAGAGATTTCTATTATAAGTAAGCTGAATGATTTTGATTTGGTTGAATGGCAATCAAGTTGGATTGAATAAGATAGGGATCTGCCTGGATATATGATAGATAAAAAATCTATTAATTTGAACTATTTGTTAAATAGATAAAAAAAAATTCAAATCTAATCATTTTTATTAAATATATAATTTATCTCAATTTATAATAAGTTGAAACAAGTAAAATAGATTAAACGGCTAAGTATTAATATCTCTATATTCAAAATAATTATATGAATACAAATTCTTCATTTCTTAACGTTCCTCATCTCACCAACATTGGTGGCTTTGCATCTTATGAGTACGCATTGCTCGTCCACCGATCACCACCAATCGTTAAAAAAATTAGGAACATTTTAGAAACCACAAAACCGAGTAACTTAGGGATATTTGAGTCATTGCAACTATTGCAAGAGGAAATAAAGTAAGGCAAAAAAAAACAAAGAAAAAATCGGAAGCGACTCATCATAGAGGGAACCCTGTTGTTTTTTTTTTATGGTTGGGGGGGACGAAGAGACGGATCAAATGTGCGCGGCCTCAGAAGACAGAAGAGAGGTACAAGAACATTCCTCCGAATATACTCCGATGGGACCATCCTACGTCAAAAGCCCTTTCGAGGCTCCCCTCCTCGCGCTTTTTCGCATCGCCCGTCCGCCACGTACGCGCGCGTCGTTTGCGGACGTCCTCTTGCTCCCGTCCGCGCACCCCCGTCGTTATTTCTCGTGCAGCTCACAACGCTGTTCGGTACGTGTCGAGTCACTATCGGAAGAAGAGGTGGGCCAGGTAACAGCTGTCATGGGGGCCCGGTAAACTGACTTACGGTCCCACATGCTGCGCCAATGACAACATGACAGTTCATCTTGTACAGCAACGGGAGGAGCATGAGACAACCCGGCTGATCCGACCCGATCCGATGAGATCAGATGTGGGAGCCGCGTAAGCTCCGAAAGTATGATCATGACGTCCAACGAGGAAACCGATAATGAACGGTTGAGAATCGTTAAGCTAATTGATTGGAGGGCCGAAAGAGTCCGCTTCGCTGCTTGTGTATGGTGTGGGAGCACAGTCAAGCTCAACTCAACCATCTCCCAAAGGCCTGCGGCTCTGGTTGTCATCTTAGGTCGGTTCTACCGTGACCGGCATTGGATCCCATTATACCAATCATCGGCGGTTTGACGCATCAGCAATAAAGCTGAATCTTGTTGGATCAGGATTTCTGGACATGAATTAGGTCCACTAGTGCTTCTCATAAAGATTGGGGTCCATTAGGAAACTGAACCAACGATACCGGATATCTATTCGTGAATTAAGCGACACTGTTATGTTTACGCAATGATCTCTCCGAGCTAATGCTGAATTTTTATCGATTTAATATCTAATTAAAAAGTAATTATAAAAATGATGCTCATTCAAAAATATTAACCAAAATACTATTCGAACGGAAGTCAACCGATGGTACGATAATTTTTTATGTTGAAATCATTCTTTGCATCAATTTAAAAGGATAGATCGGACAATATGAGTCACCTTACCATAGAACGACTTATGATAGGATGACTCTATAAGCAAATTACATATATATAATATTATATATTATAATATTATATTATAATATTATATTATATTAATATTTTATGTTAATATAATATAATGTATAATATATAATAATAATATTATAAATTATATAGTAATATATTATATTAATATATAATTATATTATTTTATCATTGTATATTATTATAATATAATATAATATATTAGGATATTATATTATATTAATATTTTATTTTAATATAATATAATATATATTATATTATATTATTATATATAATAATATAGTATAAAATATAATAAATATCAATATTTAATATATGATATTATATTATTATACATTATTGTATTATATAATATAATATTATATATAATATAATATTAGATATATTATATATATTATAAATATCAATATATAATATATTATATTATTATATATTATTATATTATAATATATTATATTATATTATATAAATATATATTACTATATAGTATCATATTATATTATTATATTAAATATACTTTCTTGAGATATAAATTCAAATTTCTCTAACTTTGTTTATAATTAACATGACCGAATATCTTAGAAATGATGGACAATCTCAAACTTTAACCATATAACTTGTATCAAGATCAATAATTAATTTTTTACGTAACTAACAAAAAATATAACATGTGCTTTCAGGTTAAAAAAAATTTATAAATTAATTTTAAAATAATGTAATCCAATAATTGATGATTCCAAATTTTTTTAGTAAGAAAAAAATATACAAGTATCATAACAATCGAGAGACATATATATCAAGATACTGGGGCCTCCTCCGTATCCGCTTCTCATAAACACATGTCATCTCTGGCCGCTGGCGTGATGGCTCAGGCACAGTATCGATCGATGAGGCGGGAGGTGATGGTATGCTCGACCTATCAACATATGCCTGGTGTCTATCTCGAAAAATTCTCAGTCGATCCCTGCCTCTGACCCTCCTATGTTGGTCGACATGCTGCTCATCAGATCAATATGATGTGTCTTCTGGCTCGCTTATCCTCAGTGATATAGATGCATCATCTACAAGAAGATCAAAGTCCGAGAAGTCAGGGTATGAGGTGTGCTAGGAATATGAAGAGGTATTCGGATCATCCATCGATGGCATAGTCTAAAGTCGTCTATCCTCTGAGATGACTCACATAGTATCAACAAGACCGTCCATAATGTTGGCAAGTGCTCGATCTTTGTACCCAACAGTGATCGAATGAAAGCCGCTCCTTAGCGTATGGTATAGCGACGTGATCCTCTGAAACTATCAGTATGAAAAGAAAAACAAATATTTTTCATAAGTATACCAATAACAACATAATAAAATGAGACAAAAGTAAAATATACTCACCATAATGTCCATCATGCTGTCTGAAAGACGGAACCTCATCTCAGGCCGCTCACGTATCAATGGCGAGATGAATCGCCTGGTGATGCTCCGTATCACTGTAGATATGGATCATAATAATTCATCATGAAGAGCATGGGTGGACCAGCTACAATCAAATCCTCTCGCTGCTCCCATGCATCAATATGCTCCCGATACTCTCGAACCCAATCGTGGCAATGCCGGCCTCATCGATCCAAACTGTAGAGAGCGTCATAAGTATCGCATGATGGGGGGACGTCTTGATGCATGCCAAACTATCGCATCACATGCTCTGGATAATAGATCTTCATGATGTTGAAGCAAATGAGAGGTGCACGTGTCCTCCATATATGCTGATATGATCGACATACCTCGGGTAATGCGGCCAATGTTTGTGGTGTGTAAGGCACTCACATTATCTGATCATCGTGTTGCTAATCAAACTGATCCCTATAGTATATGACTGTGTGGCACCAGATTACTAGCACCAGTCAATCGAGTCCTCCATCTATCCAAAACGAAGTCACTATATTATTGTGTGAAAATATGCACTCATTTATCATATAAATTTAGTGCTATTGGTTACATACCTGCATCGCAATGGATCAGTCCGATCATGCTGTATGCTACCAAATAGGTCCTCAAAACTAGCATTATCTACATCTAATGGGCCATGTCCTACTACATTACCTCCCGTCGCTGGTTGGTGGGCTCCTATCCTGGGAAGCACCCGATTTGACCGTCCGACATGTAAATGTTCCCATACCTAAAGTTGAAGCAACACCAATAGCCCTACTATCTCACATGCATCTGGTCTGGTAGTCCTACAGAGCTCGTGATACAAGAAGGCTAAGATAGCGTTGCCCCAACTCCACTGCCCACATATATCGAGGTCATGTAGTAGGAGTAAGTACAACAACTACACGTGGAAACCAAACTTATCGGTGAACAGATGGCCGTCGATATGGTAAAGAATAAATACTCATACATGCCTCCGCACGGTCTCATCATCCGCATCATTTGGTAAGTGGTGGAACCTGTCACGAAGTCAGTGAAATCTCAGTGAAGACTCCGACAACATCGCCTCTAGCACTCTAACCCAAATAACTCCTCACATAGATCCGATTAGATAATCTATACAGTACCGATGATGGCAAGCCCATGCACCTGTAATCCGAAAAGAATGATAATGTCCTGCAAAGTAATTATTGCCTCTCCGATGCGCAAGTGAAAAGTGTGAGACTCCTCATGCCATCGCTCCACCATGACTGTAATGAGGACCTAATCCAACTGTATATCGCAAACTCTAAACACTCCATAAAAATCAGATGTATGAAGATACTATCGAATCCTCTCATGTGGCCGCCAGGCATGCATGGCGATGCCAGCCTCTGTATCTATAGCATAGGATCCGCATGTCCTCCCCAGAATATATATTGTCGCTACGGTGTCGAGTTTGGAGATAGAGCATGGTAGGGTCAGTAGGCCTCGGATGTACGTCAGAGCCTGAACCATCCATGTCTGAGGCGCAAAATATAAAGACGAGCATACAACAAAGATAGTAAGAAACATCAAAGATGGTAAAAAATATCAAAGATGATAAATAGCGAACATTAACAACAGGATCATTTTATAAATTATTCCAAGCATTTATATGACATGATTACATAACTAAAATAGTTTAAAAAGAACATAAGCGATACATAAAAATTATTCATATATCACATTAAAAAAAAAAGATAAATCGGTACCATTGGAGGCATCTACGCCGATTGTGCCCTATCTGTTGGGAATAGTGTCCCAAAGCCAATCGTCAGCCTGTTGACGGTTGTGCTCCCTTTGTATTAGTACATGAATTATAAATAAATAAAAGTTATTTTGATATTTTTTCATCATAAATGTTTCATCTTCTAATGAACTCCTGTGTTGTGGTGAAGTCCTTAGGATTATTTAGACTCGACAAAGGAGGATTTGTCGCTTAGTCCTTAAACATGTTCGCGACCAAATGATACGTTGTTACCAAGGACGACAACGTTTATCGAGCATAGGTCGTTGTGTGCCATATTGGTTGGTTGTCCTCATAACCAAAGAGTGTGGAGACACTCCTATGGCATACAGGTGAAATGTAATGGTACATCTGCACTGAACGTGACCAACTCTGGAGCTATTTCTGCTATCAAGATTTGCTCCGATGGGATATGGGTATAAATATCCCTCCGACCTGAGACCGCCACGGTGACTTGCAAGCAACTCACTGCACTTAGGCACTGGACTACCTGAATTTCTAATTCAATGATGGAAGGCTGCTGGGTGTAGTCAAGTACTTGACTTGTCGGTGCGTGTGTCAAGATAGGATTGACCACTCCAGTTTAGGAGCTGTGTACAGCCGTATTTCAATTTAGCAAAATCTTAGCCAGGGTAGTCCTAGTGAGGAGTCACAGGACTAATTGAGTTGAGCACGATTCGGATGATATCATCAGGGTTGACAGTTTAACCCTGAGTCATCCTAAACACAGGGGTCAAAAGGGATGAATTATACAGTAACCATATTCACGTAGGTTCTGAATGTTGTGATTGTGATTATTCGACCTATCCGATTGTCGGGTACCATTACTAGATGGTCACTTCGATTAGTACAGGAATTGGTTCCTGTGCTACCGGCTTAGGTTCGAACCTGCGGGGTCACACACATTAGTGGTTCCTTTCTGATCAGATGGCTGATTATGAGTCTTATGTGTCTGAGACTCTTTGATTGAGAATTAGGATTCTCTGATCATGAGTTCCACATATTTTGGGTATCGGGGTCAAAATTTTGAATTTTAAATTTTGAATTTGAAATTTGAACTCTTTGATTAGGGTTTTATATCGATGGTCTCTGATGCCTGATTGCCCATCGGATTTGGACTCAATATTTATGAGAGGTTTAATTAGTGATTTAATCACTAATTAACTCAATTTGATTGAGTAATTATTTTTGGATCAAGTCCAGTTGAATTGGATTCAGTTTGGATTGACCCGATTAGGTTAAATGTTGACCTAATCGCTAAGGTGGTTTAGTCCCTGATTTGATCAGGGATTAGGTTTAGTTAATTTTTGATTTGATTAGGATTTTATTGAGCCTAATTAAGCTTAATTAAGTTGGATTTAATTTATTCTAATTGTGCTTAACCTATTTAGATTAGATTGGCTCAATTAGGTTCAAACCACCTTGACTTTTCTCCCTGCGCCACCTCACTTCTTCTGTGCATATTTAAATTCACGAGAAGCAACTTCTCATGAATTTTCTCCACACAGAAGCCATCCCACGCCCACCCTTGTGCGCCAAATATCTGGATAAAAATAAGTTGGTTGGCCATTCAAATTCAAAAGAAAGTTTGAATTTGAATGAGCAACCAACTAATCCATGCACCATGGTCTTATCTTGTGCGCCCCATATTTTACACGAGAAAATGTTTCTCGTGTAAACTCTCTGCACACAAATTAACTCACGCCCCTTCTCTTCTCATGCACAAGTGGATAGGGATGAGTTGGTTTTGCATTTGAATTCAAATTTGATTTGAATTCAAATGTGCAACCACTTATCTTTATCCTCTCACGCGGATAAGACACGTTCGACGTTGTTTTAAAAAGAAGAGAAAGGTGGGACGTGCGTAGAAATTTTAGGAGAGAAACTTTGGGGCGTGAGGAAAGTTTGTGCGCAAGGTGAAGGTCCATAACCTTTCGAGAGAAAAAGAAAGAAAAGAAAAAAAATCGAGCGCAGGGTTTCTAGTGTGTACCCTAAGGTTTCTACCTAGGGTTTGGGAAGTGAGATTGGTGTGCCACGAGTGTCGTGAGTCCACCAAATTTTAGGGAGAGATCCATCAGCCTCTCAAGCAATCGTGCAAAAAATCTGGAGTATCCAAAGAGTCGGCACACATTGATCGAAGGAGTTCGATCAACATCTGCCATCAAAAGGGTAAAATCACGAACTAGCATTCGTGAAGAGCTGATCAGACGGGAGCTTCGTGTGGACGATCCGCAGAGGCCAGATATTTGTGTGGCTGTGACGTGACGATCAGAGCCCCCCGACGGTGATCAGATTACAGTGATCGACTATCTGCAAAAGGTGATGTGTTCTGAACACAGTACCGTAAAAGGTTTACTGATTCAAATTTGAATTTCAAATTTAAATGCATGCTGTTGTATCATATTTAGATCCTAGTGTAGAGTTAATTAGTATTAATTAATGAGATTAATAATTTTACTATAAAATAATAATTTTGAAAAAGATTTAAAATTATCATTTTGCCCCTGCACTAAATTTTCGCTACAAATGGTATCAGAGCATGGTTCTAGAATATGATATACATATGCATGCGTAGATTAAGGTGTAATCTATAAGTTTAAATTTAAAATTCAAAATTTAAAATTCGAAATTCAAAAAAATTTGAAATTTGTTAGAAGTTTCAAATTTGAAATTCAAAATTTGAAATTTGGTTGAAATCTCAAATTTGAAATTTGAAATTTGAAATTTGAAATTTAAAATTCAAAATTTAAAATTTAAAATTTAAAGATTGAAAATTTGAAATTTGAAACTTGATTGAAATCTCAAATTTAAAATTTAAAATTTAAAATTTGAAATTTAAAATTTAAATTTTGAAATTGGTATATTTAGATATACTTGATCCAAGTAGCAAGTAATCTAATTGGGTTGGTTGCCATGGCCGTCCGATCATAGGAGAAAAGTAGGGTTTAAAAGCCCTCTCTTCCCATTCGATGGGGTCTCCTATGGCGGTAGGGGTGCCGATGCAATTATATCCCATGCTGATGAAGCAGCGAAAGGACTTAATTATAAAATTTATCATGAATGTGTTAGATTAGATCTAAAAAAAAATTTATGATTTATTTTGAGTTATTTTCTATTATGAAATGAGCAATAAGATTGCTGTTTATGAATTGTGCTGATCCGTTTGTGAAATGAGTCAACACATTTGGTAAACAAAAAATAAAATCTTTCAAAATTTGAAAATTATTTTCGAAATACCAAACCCTGACCCATCAGCCCAAGTACTTAATTAAAAGAATTAAGTGTTGTCTAGTAGGTCTAGAATTGTGAATTAAGACTTAAGACAATTGCATAAACTTGTGGGTCAATGGGTTAGATGAATTAGGTCCATAATTGGGTTAGACCTAAGGTTAGCTTAAAAAATAGACTAAATGGAGTAATTGGTCAAATCTAATCAAAAGTTGAATTAGATTAGGTCAAGGATACTCTAGACTCAACTTCAATAGTTGTAGTTGAATGGGTCCATGTCTTTAACTAGACCAAGATGGACTTAATTCATGGCTACGCGGTGGAGCCCTATTTACTAAGTTGATCAAAATTAAAACTAATGAATCGGTTGGTGTCTAAGGTAAGTTCGACAGTTTTGATCAGTAGTTCTTAAGTGGGAGCTACTCGCATTGATTCGATCATTGACGAGTTAATGGCAAATCCCCACCACTGATCTCACTTACCTGACCAATCTGGTAAGTTAGATTTTGATTAGATCACTTGGTGATTAGAGCTCACCCATGTCATTAGGTAAATTAGTGTGACTGATTTAGATGCTCCTAATGCCAGCTTTAATTAAATTTTTTTTTAATCTGACTTGGTGAAGTCAGTGGGAGGATTGAAATTGACTGGATGATTTCTTCTCTACTATTCTTTAATAAAATCCTCAAAATTATTAGGTCCCTAAAATGATTAAGTTATAATGATAACTAAGTCATAGCCTCCCATTAAGTGAATGATAATGAGTCCATTAGTTCAATGATCATTGGAGGCCCAAAGGCCTGGTGCTCATTGGCTAATGGAATTATTATTCATAATATGATAATTTGATTGAGTCTTTCTGATGGTGGTTAGGTTGGCCGGCCAAAGTCGGGCCTGATCATTTATTGGTCCGATTCACTAAATTAAGTCATGTTAATGGTTGGACCTAACCAGATCTTTTCAGTGGAGGCCAAAACCTACTGATTAGGTTCTGGGGCAAAATCAATTACTAGAAGTTGTTTAGAGAAACAACTGGTTAAGAACCTACCCATAGATGCACATGGGTTGACCAACCAAAGTTGGGCTCGTGTGTAGTCTGTGTGGATTCTAGTACCCATTAAGGAATTAAAGTAATTTCTCGAATTGAAGGATGAGGCTACTAGTTCGTAAAAATATTGGAAAAAACTTTAGACTAAAGTCCAAGTCTTTAGTATTAATTTATGTACTAATAGAGGTCTCATTTTTCTTTATGCAGCTATGGCCACTACCCTGTCGCTCCGATCATTATTAGATAATGACAAGCTCATGGGACCCAATTTCGATAGCTGGTATCGAAAATTGAAAATTATCCTTGAGCATGAACGGATCCTTTATGTAGTAACGGATCCAGCACCTGAGGAGCCAGCTCCGAACGCTAGTAAGGCGATCCGAGACACTTACTTGAAGTGGCTCAATGATCGCACCACCGTTCGATGTATTATGCTGGCAGCAATGAATGACGAGTTCAGCCGAAGGTTTGAGAACGCCCAGCCACAGGAGATGCTTCAAATGTTGAACGACTCCTTTGGCACACCTGACGACGTTGAAAGGCACAAAACTAGTTGTGCCATTTTCAATGCTCGGATGAGGGATGGGGCCTCAGTCACTGATCATGTACTGTACATGATCGAGATGATTGAGCGCCTAAGCAAATTGGGCTTTCCTCTGCACGAGCAGCTCGGTAAGGATGCGATCCTTAATTCCTTGCCCAAGTCCTTCCTCCCATTTCTTACTCATTTTCGAATGACAAAGCCTGCAGTAAACTACCACGGATTGTTGGAGTTGCTGAAGAATTTTGAGAAGGATCACCAACTCCATAAGGAGTCGGTGAATGTAGTGGGAGGGTCTTCTTCTCGTCGTCAACCCTTTGGGAAGGGGAAGAAGAACAAGAAGAAGAAAAATAAGAAGGTGCAATCTCATGCTGGGATAGTAGCACAGGGTCAGACCAAGAAGCGCAAGCACGACCAGAGCCAGGCGGAGTACTTCTTTTGCAAGAAGCAGGGGCATTGGAAGAGGAACTGTCCTCAATACATTGCCTCCCTGGATCCGAACAGGCCAAAAAAGAAGCAAGGTAATTATATGATAACTCCTTGCAACTTTTTGATTTGTGATACTACTGCCTGGGTATTGGATACCGGAAGCCCTTATCATATTTGTAATTCGATGCAGGGTCTGCAGGTCAGTAGGAGATTTGATGAAGGCGAGAGGTTCCTGAACGTTGGAGATGGAAGCAAAGTTTCAGTTCTAGCTTTAGGAATCATGAGTCTTGTAATCAATTCTCGTAATGTAATTCTGAGTGAATGTCACTATTATCCAAATTTTTTATTAAATATTATTTCTGTAGGCCTTTTGGCCATGTACGGTTATGATTTTTTAATAAAAAAAAATATTTACAATATCATTTTGAATGGTGTTACAATATTTGTTGGACAATTAAATAATAAAATTTACTTACTATCACAGCCTGTTAATGTGGTTCAAAACTTCGGTAAATACTCTAGAATAGATAATGTGTCAGAAGTCTAACTTTGACACTGTAGGCTAGGTCATATCAATAAGAACAGGATAAACATGTTGGCTCAAGAAGGAATTCTTAAAGTTAGTGATTGTGAATCACTTCCAACCTGTGAGTCCTGTCTTCTTGGGAAGATGACCAAGTCACCTTTTACTGAAAAAGGTGAGCGAGCCAGTGAACTCTTAGGTCTGGTACATTCTGATGTATGTGGACCCATGAGCTCAAGTGCAAGAGGTGGATTTTTCTACTTCATAACCTTCACAGACGACCTATCTAGGTATGGATATGTCTATTTAATAAAGCATAAGTCGGAATCATTTGAAATGTTCAAACTATTCCGAAATGAGGTAGAAAAATAAACTGGAAAGTGTATTAAAACTCTTCGATCTGATCGAGGAGGTGAATACCTTTCCAATGAGTTTCTGACGTATCTAAGGGAGAATGAGATTTTCTCTCAGTGAACTCCTCCTGGAACACCACAGCATAATGGTGTGTCTGAAAGGAGGAATCAGACCCTGTTAGACATGGTTCGATCCATGATGGGGTTTGTTGGTCTGCCGATCTTCCTCTGGAGATATGCGCTCGAATCGGCTTGTTACCTTCTAAATAGAGTTTCGAGTAAGTCTGTAGACAAAATGCCATATGAGATATGGATAGGACGTAAGCCAGTGCTCTCGCACCTTAGGGTTTGGGGGTGTCCGGCTTATGTTAAACATTTAATTACAGACAAGCTTGGACCTAGGTCTGACAAGTGTAATTTTATTGGGTACCCAAAAGAGACCAAAGAGTATTATTTCTACCTTGCTGATGAGCAAAAGGTGTTTGTCGGCCTTAAGGCAATTTTTTTAGAAAAGGAGTTCCTTAGTGAAAAAATTGTTGCCTCTAAGGTCGAACTTGACGAAGTTCGACAGGTGGAAAAACCGACACATGTTACTGAACCTGAACCGGATTTGATTAGATCAGATCCGGAGCCCATTGATTATGCACCCTTAAGGCAGTCTGGTAGAGTACCACATCAACCGGACAGATACTATAGTTTCTTGGTCCGGGATGGTGGTCCTGTCGAACTTGATGAAAACGATGAGGATCCGATCACCTACATGGATGCAATGCAGAGACCTGACTCTGAGAAATGGCTAGAGGCCATGAAATCCAAAATGGAGTCCATGAAGGTCAACGATGTGTGGACATTGGTTGACCCACCCGAAGGAGTAAAACCCATAGGGTGAAGTGGATCTTCAAAAGGAAGAGGGGCGCAGATGGAAAGGTGGAGACCTATAAAGCCCGTCTGGTTGCCAAGGGATATCGTCAACGTTATGGTATAGACTATGACGAGACGTTTTCTCCTGTGGCAATGCTCAAATCCATTCAGATTATGCTTGCGATAGCTGCCCATCTGGACTATGAAATCTGGTAGATGGATGTGAAGACAGCTTTCCTAAACGGAGAGCTGGACGAAGAAGTGTATATGATACAACCTGAAGGGTTCACATCCACAGATGAGTCTAAGGTGTGCAAGCTACAGAGGTCTATTTATGGACTTAAGTAGGCATCTCGGAGTTGGAACATACATTTTGATAGGACGATCAAAATGTATGGCTTCGTTAAGAACGGAGAAGAGCCCTGCATTTATAAGTGGGCTAATGGTCCAGTAGTAGTATTTCTTGTATTGTATGTGGATGATATTCTTTTAATCGGGAATGATGTCCCTGCATTACAGGGAATAAAGATTTGGCTATCGTCACAGTTCTCCATGAAGGATCTGGGAGAAGCTTCCTACATCCTAGGGATGAGGATCTATAGGGATAGATCCAAAAAGTTGCTTGGCTTATCCCAGTCCACGTACATTGATACTATGCTGAAAAGGTTCAGCATGAAAAATTCCAAGAAAGGTTATCTACCGATAGGCCATGAAAATTCTCTCTCGAAGAGGGATTGTCCGACAACACCTCAAGAGAGAGAGCGTATGGGTAGGATTTCATATGCTTCGGCAGTTGGATCTATCATGTACGCCATGACATGTACACGACCAGATGTGGCATACTCACTAGGGGTAGTGAGTAGATACCAATCTGATCCAGGAGAGAATCACTGGAAGGTTGTTAAAACCATCCTGAAGTATTTAAGAAATACTAAGGACCAGTGGCTTATATATGGTGAATCGGACTTGAGACTTATAGGGTTTACAGACTCTAATTTTTAGTCTGATCGTGATGATAGCAAGAGTGTGTCAGGATTTATTTTTACCCTTAATGGTGGGGCTGTCTGCTGGAAGAGTTCCAAGCAGCACACTGTGGCTGATTCAGTATGCGAGGCGGAGTATATTGCTGCATCAGATGCTGCCAAAGAAGCGGTGTGGCTAAGAAAATTCATCACCGAGCTCAGAGTAGCACCCTCCCTTGTTGGTCCAGTTCTGCTCTACTGCGACATCTCTGGAGCCATTGCTCAGGCGAAGAAACCAAAGGCACACCAGCGGACGAAGCATATTCTGCGCCGCTACCATCTCATCCGGGAGATCGTGGATCGAGGTGACGTCGACCTTCAGAAGATCGACGGGAAGGAGAACCTGGCCGACCCATTCACTAAAGCCATTACAGTGAACGAGTTCAACGACTACAAGTCGAAGATGGGTATTAGATACTGCACCGATAGGCTTTAGGCCAAGTGGGAGATTGTTGGGAATAGTGTCCCAAAGCCAATCGTCAGCCTGTTGACGGTTGTGCTCCTTTTGTATTAGTACATGAATTATAAATAAATAAAAGTTATTTTGATATTTTTTCATCACAAATGTTTCATCTTCTAATGAACTCCTGTGTTGTGGTGAAGTCCTTAGGACTATTTAGACTCGACAAAGGAGGATTTGTCGCTTAGTCCTTAAACATGTTTGCGATCAAATGATACGTTGTTACCAAGGACGACAATGTTTATCGAGCATAGGTCGTTGTGTGCCATATGGGTTGGTTGTCCTCATAACCAAAGAGTGTGGAGACACTCCTATGGCATACAGGTGAGATGTAATGGTACATCTGCACTGAACGTGACCAACTCCGGAGCTATTTCTGCTGTCAAGATTTGCTCCGATGGAATATAGGTATAAATGTCCCTCCGACCTGAGACCGCCACGGTGACTTGCAAGTAACTCACTGCACTTAGGCACTAGACTACCTGAATTTCTAATTCAATGACGGAAGGCTGCTGGGTGTAGTCAAGTACTTGACTTGTCGGTGCGTGTGTCAAGATGGGATTGACCACTCCAGTTTAGGAGCTGTGTACAGTCGTGTTTCAATTTAGTAAAACCTTGGCCAGGGTAGTCCTAGTGAGGAGTCACAGGACTAATTGAGTTGAGCACGATTCGGATGATATCATCAGGGTTGACAGTTTAACCCTGAGTCGTCCTAAACACAGGGGTCAAAAGGGATGAATTATACGGTAACCATATTTACGTAGGTTCTGAATGTTGCGATTGTGATTATTCGACCTATCCGGTTGTCGGGTACCATTGCTAGATGGTCACTTCGATTAGTACAGGAATTGGTTCCTGTGCTACCGGCTTAGGTTCGAACCTGCGGGGTCACACACATTAGTGGTTTCTTTCTGATCAGATGGCTGATTATGAGTCTTATGTGTCTGGGACTCTATGATTGAGAATTAGGATTCTCTGATCATGAGTTCCACACATTTTGGGTACCGGGGTCAAAATTTTGAATTTTAAATTTTAAATTTTAAATTTGAACTCTTTGATCAGAGTTTCATATCGATGGTCTCTGATGCCTGATTGCCCATCGGATTTGGACTCAATATTTATGAGAGATTTAATTAGTGATTTGATCACTAATTAACTTAATTTGATTGAGTAATTATTTTTGGATCAAGTCCAATTGAATTGGATTCAGTTTGGATTGACCCGATTAGGTTAAATGTTGACCTAATCGCTAAGGTGGTTTAGTCCCTGATTTGATCAGGGATTAGGTTTAGTTAATTCTTGATTTGATTAAGATTTTATTGAGCATAATTAAGCCTAATTAAGTTGGATTTAATTTATTCTAATTGTGCTTAACCTATTTAGATTAGGTTGGCTCAATTAGGTTCAAACCACCTTGACTTTTCTCCCTGCGCCACCTCACTTCTTCTGTGCATATTTAAATTCACGAGAAGCAACTTCTCATGAATTTTCTCCACACAGAAGCCATCCCACGCCCACCCTTGTGTGCCAAATATCTGGATAAAAATAAGTTGGTTGGCCATTCAAATTCAAAAGAAAGTTTGAATTTGAATGAGCAACCAACTAATCCATGCGCCATGGTCTTATCTTGTGCGCCCCATATTTTACACGAGAAAATGTTTCTCGTGTAAACTCTCTGCACACAAATCAACTCACGCCCCTTCTCTTCTCATGCACAAGTGGATAGGGATGAGTTGGTTTTGCATTTGAATTCAAATTTGATTTGAATTCAAATGTGCAACCACTTATCTTTATCCTCTCACGCGGATAAGACATGTTCGACGTTGTTTTAAAAAGAGGAGAAAGGTGGGATGTGTGTAGAAATTTTAGGAGAGAAACTTTGGGGCGTGAGAAAAGTTTGTGCGTAAGGTGAAGGTCCAAAACCTTCCGAGAGAAAAAGAAAGAAAAGAAAGAAAATTGAGCGCAGGATTTCTAGTGTGTACCCTAGGGTTTCTACCTAGGGTTTGGGAAGTGAGATTGGTGTGCCACAAGTGTCGTGAGTCCACCAAATTTCAGAGAGAGATCCATCAGCCTCTCAAGCAATCATGCAAATGATCCAGAGCATCTGAGGAGTCGGCACACATTGATCGAAGGAGTTCGATCAACATCTGCCATCAAAAGGATGAAATCACGAACTAGCATTCGTGAGGAGCTGATCAGACGGGAGCTTCGTGTGGATGATCCACAGAGATCAGACATTTGTGTGGCTGCGATGTGACGATCAGAGCCCTCCGGCGGTGATCAAATTGCGGTGATCGACTACCTGCAAAAGGTGATGTGTTCTGAACACAGTACTGTAAAAGGTTTACTGATTCAAATTTGAATTTCAAATTTAAATGCATGCTGTTGTATCATATTTTGATCCTAGTGTAGGGTTAATTAGTATTAATTAATGAGATTAATTAATAATTTCGCTGTAAAATAGTAATTTTGAAAAAAAATTAAAATTATCATTTTGCCCCTGCACTAAATTTTCGCTACACTATCTTCTTGCACAATCCATTGTATAATATTTTGATGCTCCATTACGTCCATATCATTTTAGATCTTTCTTGACTGTGGACGTCCCTTTCCTTGTCTTCTTATGGACGGATGCGATATGAGTCTAGGTGCAGTCCACTCAGGCCAATAAAGTGGACTCTCTGAGGGATGGAAGGTAGGTGCACATGACTGCTCATAATGTGTAATAGTATAACAGTTATCAATGAACTGCTTTCAGTCCAAGTTCTCACTGGCACATACAGCAAACAAATGGGAGCATGGGTAATGCACTAACTGCCACTTCCTAATGTGCATATGCATGCCCTTAAGTTGACTGCCTGTGTATAATCAGATTTATCGAGGCTATAATGCCTTCGTCTCAACCGAATCTTATACAAATCTGGTTGGTTATTATACTTAATCACACAATACTCCTTAGACTTTAGCTAGCGTCCATTTAACTTTCGTCTAATCTTATCTGTGAATATTCTATCAGCCTTCTTTTTTCATGCTGTAATTGTACATCTAATGCTAAACCACTTCGACAAGCATTTGAAGGAAAGACGAACAAGTGCGGTAATGGATAATGAGCGAGCCCTCTTCAACACCTTATTGAAGCTTTCAGATAGATTGGTATTCATTATTTCATACCTACATCTACTTGTATCATGCACCAGTGACCATTTACTCAGATCGTCAAGTGGATATGTTTTCAGATATTGAAAGCAATTGGACCATGTTCTCTCAATGTGTTGCATACTTCGATCAAACTTTCAGGATTGATTTTGCTTTGCAGTTTGATAGAAATAAGATAAAAATACAACATCATGAAATCGACCGTTTAGGTTAGCCTCAATATGTCTAAGACATAATCTATGATAGCTATATGGTGCTGTTCATTCAATAAATTCATCTGAAATAGCAGCTAATATTTCTTTATGTCGGTCTGAAATTATGCCAATCCCCATACCGTCACGTGCCACATAATAGTACAAACGCTATAAATTATGACCAACTACTATGACTCTCACCTTCATAAATGGCAAATACTAGAGGATAGATACTCCTATTTTCATCTCTTTCTACAGCTATCATGAGAGTATCCTTATATTGATCGTATAAATGCATTGCGTCGATACTAATCAGTGGGCTGCAGAACTGGAAGCCTTGAATGCATAGATTAAATACCTAAAAAACTTGGTAGAACACCTCTGTGTTTGCTTCTATTGTAGAAAATTTTACAAAATCTACCATGGTCTCCTCGTTGGCACGACAAACTGTAGCTAGCTAAGGACCCAATGTGTTATAGGACTCGATCCAATCTCCAAACAACTCATCTATAACAAGTTATTTAGTTATCCACATCTTCTAGTAAAATACCTCGCACTGTCATGCATCACGTACGTAAGCCTGACAGGCTCATATAGATATGGATATCTTTATCCTAACTGATTCTCTAATGATATCGACAATCATGCATGCATCAAGCTGTGGATGATCTCGCATCACATTTGTATTCAAGCATGTGTGTGGTCCATTATATATCGTAATCTCCCATCGCTGTATCTTGATCCGAAGGAATGTACGAAGATGCCAACTGCAAATATCATGCTATTTACACACGATGCTCTATTTAACCCTATCTGACTCGATGACTTTGAAAGGATGGTGGGTGCGAATGGCATATTGTTTCATGGTATGTTGGACTTGTTCTTTTGATTTGAATACTATTTTCTTTCTTAACTCTTCATTCCCACCAAAGAATGGATGTTCTAGTAATGCTCCATGGGATGCGGCCTCATCGTTGTTGGATGCATCAACTAGCTCGAATTCAGGAACAAGGGGTGCCTCATATGGTGGGACATCCTCTTTTGCACTAGACTTCCCACTATCACTGCCATCAGACTCTACATCATCATCCTCATCTTTGTCATCGGTAGGATTAGGATTATAACTAACAGCGGCTTCATTTTCAAATAAAATTATATCGACCATTGCGGTTTTCAATCTTCCAACTCCGATATGTGTTGCATGTGACTAATTAAGTGATACAGGATCGTAAGATTCATACTCCACGTGCTCCACAGTAGCTGCCACATAACTAGGACCGACCTTCCTATCATCAAATATGATGTTATATAGATATTGATATATAGACTCTGCACCTATCATATACTGAGGGCTATCAATTACGGATGTTGTTGGTCTACAACGGTACATACAGGGGTACCTTTGTACTTATATCTAGCTTCATCAATTATTGGAGTTACATCAAGTAGAGATCTCCCTATCTCCGATTGCATAAGTAGGGCAGATACAGCCCAAGATACCTTCACATACTATTTACCACCATCCGAAACTCCTATCGTTGTCGGCTTAATAAAAATTTTAATCATGCGAAAAGCCTCCTCTGATAGGATGCCCAAGATGATGTTCGTGTTCTGATCATCTTCAATAGGTACTGTCAAATACTGTCCAACAGTGTGAATCAAAAATCTATATAGTAGAAAAACTCCATAATAATTGAGGTTCCATCTGGTGACAGCATAGTAGACTCGCACAAGTTTTTGGTATATTACATTACGGTCTATCACGATCATCTGGATCCTTCCATCATCATAATATATACCATTAGCATCATGACTGATCCTCCCATCTTAATAGAAGATAACAGTGATAAGACTTAGATCCATTTTGTTGAAAAATATTTTAAGAAGTAACTACATGAATATATAAACAGATGTTCATTAGGAGGAAGTACTTAATATTTAAAATGACTTACATAATAAATGCATTTTATCACCGTCTAATAGGTAAAGTTAGATTCTATTCTATTCAAAAATTGTATTAACTTTATAGGTAATTACAGTAATCAAACAATGTATAATAGAGGCTAAAAAAAATTTCGACAGTATTTTTTTTAGTTCTCTCCACACAACTAAAAATATGTGAGGAGAACAAAAAAAATACTATCTGAAATTTTTTTCGACTTCTATTGCATATTGTTTGATTACTATAATTATCTATAGAATTAATTATAATTTTTAAACTATCTAAACTGGACAATCAATTGATCAATATATATAATTCTCACACTCGTATAAAAAAATATACTATATGGATACTTTAGAATATGTACATTAATCAAAAGATGGGTTTATGGTTCTATGCAATATAAAATTTTTAAAAATAAATGACTGAGTAGAAAATTATTTTGATAATTTATTTATAAATTAATATTACTTAAATAAAATTAATATTATTTATAAATTAAATTTATCTTCCTTCTAGACTGACCATATGAAGAAATAAATTTCTAATTTATATAAAAAATTAAATAAAAAAATATAGCTGATGGGGGGGGGGCGATGCAACAGGACCATCGAGAGGGCGGGGGCACTGGGACTGTTGTGAGGGAGGCGGGAGGGGGAACGGGGAGGGGCGTCGGGGACCGCCGAGAGGATGAGGGAGGGGCGGCGGTATGCTAGGGAAGAAGGGGGCACGGGCTGAGAGGAGGAGCGGGGAGTGGCGGTACGTTGGGAATGGAGTGGGGGTAGGCCGAGAGGAGGAGCGTGGAGCGGCGATACGTCGGGGAGGGAGTGGGGGTGGGCCAAGAGGAGGAGCGAGGAGTGGCGGTATGTCGAAGGGGAAGGGGGGCGGGCCGAGAGGAGGAGCGAGGAGCAGCGGTACGTTAGGAAGGGAGTGGGGTGGACCGAAAGGAGGAAGGGGAGCAGGCTGAGAGGAGGGAGGGCTATCGGGGATCGAGAGGAAGAGGGATGGGGGTTCTCTCATCGAGGATCGAGAGGGCCATTGGGGAGGCATGCGGGGAGCAGTTTGGGGAGAGGGGAGGGTTTTTTCTTAATTGACGGAGAGAGGAGAGGGAGGGGTGTGGATTGGTGTTTAGGTCCGACTAAGTCGTTTTATGACTGGACGACTCTATAGTAGGACGACTTTATGAGTGGCCCTACTATAAGGTGGGTCTCTTACTGTTGACTCCACACTCTATGTGAAAGGTGAGGTGATGGGTCAGCACATAAAGTCATCCTATCATAGGGCAATTTTGTGTGGAGCAGTAATTTCATTAACACTTTGGGAAGAGCATTATTTTGATAATTTTTTTTTAGAATAAATCTTATTTTGGTAAAAATCTCAAAAAGCTTGAGAGTTCAACAAGTATCAGGGAAATTTGGGGGAGACAAAGGAATTTCAACTTTTACATGATTTAAATCATTTTATTATAGATTTTCATAATAAATTAAAGTATAATATGTTGCGAGATTAGCACTTAATAGATAGATCACTCAAACAAGAACTAGTTTAAAAAGGATTTGGAAGAAATTTAGGTGCATTATTCACTTATCATAAATCTACAGTTTATTTGAATATTCTTAACCTCTGCTTGGTACGAAAGATAGATTGAAGAAAGGATGAATGGATTTTTCATCCATCCTCCCATATGTTTGGTAAAATATAGAAGAATGAGTGAAAATGACTCTGTTTGGTATAGGAGAAATGAGAGGAAGGATGTAAGATATTTGTATAATATTTTTACTAAACTGCCCTTTGATAAAAATATTATTATTATCAATTTATAATACTTATTTATATTAAAGAGGTAAACAATGTATAAACTTATAATCTTTATAATATATAATTATATAAAAAATATATAAATATTTAATTTACTACATGATTTTATAAATTAATTATTAATAAAATAATTATATAAATAAATAATTAATTTATAATTTAGTTTAAATAGTTAATTAATATTATACAATAGTTAATTAAAAATAATAAATATAAATAAAAGAATAGACGATAATCTAATTATTTAATTATAATTATGAAAATTATATACTAAAATTAAAATAATAACTCATAAAATTTAATGGTATATGATTAATAGTATATATAAATAATATATATATAAATAATATGAATGAAAAAGTAAAAAAGTATTATAGTTTTATCAAAAAAATTAATAAGGGATAATTTTATCAATATAAAAGTTCATTCGTCAATTCTCCATCCATTCTTCTTTCATCCTCCCAATTTGGAAGAATATAAATTGATAGGCCAGGATGGATGGATAATCCCTCTTTTTTTATCCATTCTTTCTATAATTTTTTAAACCAAACAGGCCATCCATCCTTCCAATCCTATCCATACATCTTTTCGTGACCTTCAACCAAAAACAAGATAAAAATTGGGTTAAAATCACTAATAAGATTTGTGGATTGAATCATCTATTCGAGCATGACCTTATAACAACCAAATACTATTCAGGCCACATTATTTTTTCTTCCTAGCCCAAAGACTAGAATCTGGGCTAGACTTAGACAGAAAATACAAGATAGATGGCCAATAAGCCCGATTTCTATAGAATTTTTAGTCCAAGTTTATAAGGATATCCAAACAGGCTCTAATAGATTTGTTATATGCTGAATCTTGACTCTTTCATTGCAACGTAACCTGAGAATTGTAAGAAAAAGGCATCTTGTTAACATAGAACCTGAAAGTTGAGAAGTATGGGAGCTGGTAGTGTTAAATAGCAGTCATGCTAATAGTCGCCTAGAAGCGTCAATGGAATGGATCAGGCCCAGGCCAGACACCTGCATGGGCTGAAGGCTAAACTATTCCCATAACCAACAAGAAACGAGAACATTAGTGTCTTGGGCTGGGCCAAGCCTGTCACATATCAGACACAAGTCAATTTTCACCGATTAGCTGCCTGAGTGCTTTTCTAGGATTCCACGGCTTTGGCATATCTGTGCTTTTGGTCCTAACACCTGCACACTGCACTCAGAAGCAACAACCGACGACAAAACATGTCATGCAAAGTACAGCTCACCTTATTGCTGTCCCCACTATGTTCAGCGAGATTTATCCAATCACAATCAATAATACCATGTTGAATACGCAATAATTCAACATCTCTATCAATTGGCATGTCAATTGATCGTTCGATTGTTTTACCATACCTAGATTGATTAGTGACATGACTCTCTGTGTATACTCCCTAGCTATAGAAGAAATAACTGACTTGCCCGGTGGCAGTAGATCCTGCTCCATACAACTCAAATCCTGCTCCACTGACTTGAACCCTAATCCATCTGACCTGGATTTTGATTCATCCGACCTAAATCCTACATCCAACTCGAACCTAAGCCCCTTCAACCCAAACTCCAACCCTACCCTACTCAAATCTAGGTAAATCAACCCCTTCAATGATATTTGATTATCCCTACTCATATTCAAACATATCTGTTCAAACTCTTGTCCCATCAATCCAACCCCTCCTTAGGCTCATCACATCCTCACTAACATGATTTAATCTGATCTGAGAACCAAACATCACAAATGAGACAAGTTACCCCCGCATCAGTGCAGTGGATTCTTACCTATGGAGACGCACTACCATAAAATTATAACCATCTTGGTCCCAACAAATGGAGAAGAAAGAACCAACACAATAGCGAAAAGAGAAATTCTTTGTGCACCACCTATGATGTGGAGTACACCACTTCATCCTATTGAATCACGTAGCCACCGCTTTTCAATACGTATTTAACATCTGTAGTTCTATTTTTTCATTTAAAATTTTGAATGATAAAAATATCCTTCTTAAAAATTATGACATCTTTTCTTAAAAATTATGACACCCCTCGACAAAAATTATGACATCCTTCTCTTCCGAAAAAATTATGACACCCATTCATAGAATTATGACATTCTTTCATAAAAATTATGACATCCCTCCTTTACAGAATCATGACATATCTTCAAAAAAATTATGACACATCTTCACAAAAATTATGACGTCGTGTGAAAAAATTATGATATTTTATGTAGAAAATCATAATTTCAATGCAGGATGCTATACTATCAACAAAGATGCCATAATTTTTTCGAAAGAAAAAAAATATCATAATTTTTAAGAAGAGATATTATAATATTTAAAAATATTTTTATTATTCAAAAATTTAAATGAAAAAATAAAACTGCGAACATTAAATGTGCGTTGGAAAACGATGACTACGTAGTCCGATAGAATGAAACAGTGCGCTCCACGTTAGATTTTTTATATCACGAGCGATGCACAAAAAATTTCTATGGCAAAAATGATAGAAAAGAAATTCAAGAGAGATCAGAAACTGAGAGGAAAGGAGAGAAGGAAAAAGGGGCATAAAAAGAAACTAGTTATCCGAAAAAAAAAAAAAATCTCATAAGGAAAATCTATATATCTTTATTACAAAACCTCCAGCATGTAAATCAATGAAAAAACTAAAACAAGAGACCACCAGCAGCGCATTCCAATAACAACCCCAGAAGCCACATCCAACGAATGACGAGCAAAGCAAGGCGAATTCCAATAACAACCCCAGAAGCCGCATCCAACGAATGACAAGAGCAAAGCAAGGCGTGAGGAGGCCTTTCCAAAACACCCAGCCGCCTAATTACCTAGTTTCTTTTTTTTTGATAAAAAAACAAGAGGCCCCTCGAGAACACGGTAAAACGAAATTTCCGGCTTTGCCTCTTCCCAAAATGCCCTAGAACCGTCTCGCTCCATAGGACAGTCTTTTTATGTAGTCCACTGAGATGCCCGACCAGCTTTAATCCTATAGAAACAGATAATCTAGAAGACAATTTCAGCAGATCCTGCAGCTAAAGCCAAAACTTCTTTGCTTTCTCCTGAGAAAAGATCAGAGAACCATCAAATCACTAGCATCTACTGTAAATCCATGGTGGGCACGTACCCTGCCATCTTCATCTTGTGGTGAAGATCTTGCAACAGACCATAGATCGATTCAGTCTGGCTGTGAGACTTGTCACGCACCACAAAGACATGAACCTTATCGCCCACCTCAATCCAACTGCATCCTGGTTGCTTCTTGAGTCCCCTATCCTTCATCTTTAGCCTAATCCTTGCTGCTTCCTTCCATCTCCCAGCCGATGCACAGATGTTGGATAACAATGTGTAAGTCCCAGCATTGTTAGGCTCCGCCTCCAATAGCTTCTTTGCTGCCAACTTCCCGATCTTCACATCCCCATGAACATTACAACCACCAAGAAGCGCTCCCCACACGCAAGCAGATGAAGGTTTAACTTTAAGCTCCTTGATAAGACTTGCAGCTTCCTCGAGCCGTCCGGCTCGGCCACAAAGATCTATCAAACAAGCGTAATGCTCTTCTCGCACTTGGATCGATCCATCTTTTATCAGAGACCTGAAAATCTTAAGCCCCTCGACGACCAAACCCGAGTGGCTACAAGCGGAGAGCAACCCCACATAGGTCACATCATTAGGTTTGAATCCATTTCTTTTCATCTCTTCAAACAGCTGGACCGCTTCCCTGCCATTGCCGTGGTGGGCATATGCAGCAATTATTCCATTCCAAGACACCAAGTCCTTCTGGGGTAACAGGTCTAACACCTTTCTAGCTATACCGATTTCACCGCACTTTGAGTACATGCTTATGAGAGAAGATCCGACGAGGGGGTCAAATTGAAAGATGGTTTTGCTTATCATCTGATGGATCTGCATTCCTTCATGGAGTGCTGCTATGTTGCTAACAGCGTCCAGAACACTCACGAAAGTTCCTTGATTTGGCTTAATACCAGCGGCCAGCATTTCAGAGAAGATCTTCAAAGCCATCTCATTCTGCCCTTCCTGGATGTAGCCTGTTATCATTGTAGTCCAAGTGACTACATTTCTTTCGTCCATTTTATCGAATAATTCCTGAGCTAGCTTCAAATTTCCATTTTGTATAAATCCCGTGATCATCGTGTTCCAAGAAGGAATATCTCTACTAGGCATCTTCTCGAAGAGATCTAGAGCTTCACCAAGCCTTCGACTTTGGGCATAGCCCGATATCATGGCGTTCCAGGAGACCACATTTCTCTCCGGCATTTGATCGAAAATGTTGCGAGCCTCATCAACACTCCCGTTCTGTGACAACCCTGCGATCATTGCTGTCCACGAGATCACATCCCTCTCAGGCATCTGGCGAAAGAGCTTATAAGCCTCGTCGACCCTCCCTGACTGAGCCAGGGCAGTGATAATTGTGTTCCAAGACACCACATTTCTTGTGGGCATTTTCATGAACAAATCATAGGCCTTGTCGATGAGTCCATTCTCAGCATACGCGGATACCATGGTGTTCCAAGAGATCACATTCTTCTCCGGCATATGCTCGAAGAGCTTCTCGGCTTCTTCGATCCGCTTCGACCGCACATACCCAGAGAGCAAGGCGGTCCATGTGACAACGTTCTTCTTGGCATCGGGGCGGTCGAAGAGATTGCGGGCCTCACGGAGCATACCGCACCGGATGTACCCGGAGATCATGGCGGTCCAGGAGATGACGTCTCGCTGGGGCGTTCGGTCGAACAACTGGCGTGCGTCAGCCATCTTGCCCTGGCTGCTGAGGTAGGTGATCAGGTAATTGGCGCGGGCCACATCCGGATTAGTGCTTCGGTCTCGATGGGACGTGGAGATGCGCGGGGCCGCATTGCTGGAGGAGGTGGTGGAGAGCGAGGATGGATGGAGAGAAGAAGAGCAGGGGGCGTGGCGGAAGGCGTTGGCGCGGGGAAGGTGGAAGAAGAGAGGGCGGAGGGCAGAGGAGAGAAGAGGTAAGAGTGATGCCTGGGTTTTCTTAATACGAAGGCAAGCAAAAGCTACGAATAACATCGCAGCAAAGAGGAGAGGGGAGTGCTGGCCGGATGCGTGATGGCCATGCCACGCTGCGCAAGGAAGCGCAACGCTCAGCTCCTGGGCGTGATACGTAGCCAACAATCCACATTACCGACCGTTTGATTGGTTTATTATAATTAGTTGTACGAGAGAGACGCAGACTGTTATCAGCATTCACCCAAGTGCACTGTTCACTAAGGTTTTTTTTTTTTTTGAAGTCCATTTTTATGGTTTATATATAATGGAAAGATTTTTTTTGAAGTCAAAAAGCAGTGATTCTGAGCAGATAATGTTGTTTTTTTCTTCAATATTAATTGTTACTTTTTAATTGATAAATAATTTTAACTATTATGATAATTAATAATAGTTTTGGATTAGCACCTTTACAATGATATCGTGGTATTACTGAAAGCCTTGTTACCAACTAGTAATTGCACCTAATTATCTTAGGTAATGTTTGATTGCCCTTATTCTAGATGAAATAAAGACTTACTCCACCTTATTCTCCCAAACACTTTCTAAAGTGATGGTGGGCCCCACAAGAATATCAATTCCGATTAACCTGCATTAATTGTGCATTAATTGCATCTCATTCCCATCTACCTTGAATAAGCTATTCCATGTTAGATCATAAAATAGTTTATTCTAGATCTTTAATGAGAATTAATTGCACCTTATTTTAGATTAGAAAATATTACTGTATTAATTGCACCTTATTCCTAGTAGAATAGCAGATTTTTAACCAAACAGAAATCTATAATAGGCATGGTGAATGACTATTCTCTGAAAATTCGTATTCGTATTTCAGAAATACCAAATGGGCTACCAAACAATACCCTAGTGATTAGTCAAAATAAGGTTTCATGATCTCAAAGAAGATCTGGTGAATGTTTATACAAAATTTATTTTTTATTTGTGAATGATGATAATAAGATAAACAACTTGCAATTAATTATTTTTCATCCAGGGAAAAAATTGAAACCAATTATAATTGAGTATAAGCAAGGAACAAAAATTATAGTTTCCTTAGAGGTGACAAATTCAAGTATTTTTTTATTATATGTTTATTAAAATTTATCTGTTTAAACCCAATCCGGATGTAGCCTATACTAATACATGTATCGGGATTTGTTTTAATTGGTTTAATTTAATATGGACTCTGATTAAAGATAGGTCTTCAATAAAATAATAAAGATATATTTGATGGTTATTATGATGAAGTTAAACTCTACACGATCATTATGGATAATATCCAATAATAAAAAGACACTCCTATGGATTTAGTCTTTAACTCACTCGAGAGCTTATGAGGTTCTCTCTATCAGAAATACTTAGAGTTGGAATTGAAAAATCAAGATGCTACTCAACAACAGCGAGGAGCATATCCAGTTCGGTTTCTTATGGTTGTAGGTAAGCTGATTTGAGAGATCGCGGACAACATCGATGGTTTCTTTTTCAAGTAAGTTATATTATCCCATAAAATTCTAATATTATGATATTAGAGCCATATAGGGTACTTGACTTGAAAATTGAAGCCTTTTTATGCATATTAAGATTTCATGGACATAGATCTGATCAGCCACCTTGGTCGGTTGCATGAGATCGAAGTTCTCACGGTCAGTCTAAGGAATCGTTTGTGGATTCCATGGCAATAGATGTTTGTTTTATTTTATTTATTTATTTTCTAATGGACTTGAATTATTGTCTAAATAAATCAATAAATAAATAACTAATAGATGAAAATTAAAAGAAGAAGAAGGCACAATGGTGGAAAATAATAAGCACTGCTGTGCACCTCCCTCCTCCATCCAAATGGCCGGATCTCCGACAACTATAGGGACTTGTCGATGACAACTCCCTTGGCATTGGATGCATGTCTCCCATCCGAATGCAAAAAGAAAAGGGAGAGAAGAGAGGAAGGACCCGTCGGATCTTGGTAAATCTAAATTGGTGGTCCTCCCTCTTGATCGCTGGAAAAAGATGGTCGGAGACTTGAAAGATGGCAGTGGTTTGTTGATTCGGGCTTTTTCAACGACCGCCAATTAAATTTTTAAGGGAGATGAAAGGGGTGAAGATAGAATTATTGGATTTTGGCAAATCGTCAATTTTTCCTCCCTATCATCGGTGTAAATGGATGGTCAATCTTGGAAGAGATCGATGTTGGTCGATTAAGGCCTTCCGATGGCTGTCGATTAGAATTTGGAGGGGAGGAGTGCTGATTTTTGGCTTCTCCTTCATTGATCACCCATCAACTATCCCATTACCAGCACATCGATGGTCGCGATGTGGTCTCAGGCCAACTGCTCATGGTTGTGATTGGCCAGTGTCTCATCGATAGTGATTATAAAGATTAATCACTGGCCATAGGGGTTTTGGGTTGTAATAGAGAAAAGGAAACAAGGAAGAAGGAGGACTAATGGGTTTGGGTTTTGGATTTCGACCTAAAATTCAAAACTCGATTGATTCTTAAAAAAAATTTTTTTTGCAATTAAGCCCCTAATAAAGAACTTATTATATAAAGGTCTGTGTTAAATTGCACTTTGGTCCCTATAAAAAAGTTTATTGTATAAAGATCCTCTGATAATTATGATAAAGTCCTTATTATATGGTTTTATTGCATAAAAGTTTAAAAATTTATACATTATATGTTAATTTATGTGCTATTTGACTTGTTTATATGTAAAAAAAGTATTGCGGGCCTATTACATTACTCTTGATAATGTATTCTTGTCAAGTTTTGTTTGTAAAGTTTATTGGCACTATTTATAAAGAATTAAAAGTTTTTGATTTGATTGATTCGATGCGATTATCAAAGTGATCACAAATAGGTAAAATCAAATTTTTTTTATAATATACAACTATGGATAAATATAATTAATCTAATAAGATTTTAATGGTATCATAATTATGTCTAAACTATTAAAATATTGATTAGCTTTCAAAATAGCATCTTCATGTTCGATATTTAGACAGATAAAATGACAGGAGTGTATAGATCGAGTAATATTTTTTTATAACCAAAGATATATTGCTTGTATCCAATATATATGTCTTGTTACGTTCATTAGTAATATAATATATTACTAAATGAGTATAACCACTAGCATATTAATGAAAGAATAAGTATCCTATAAGCCAATCACAAGGATAATGTGATGGAACTTTTTTGTATCATTTTTTAACTCATATAATGATATTTATTCTGATAATAATAAAATGATGCATTATAATTTATCATTTCAGTTGCATCTTTCTATATTAAAGATTACGATGAATCTCAAAAGTTGGGGCAATGATTTTAGAAGATATGAATGGATCATGCCAGTGAGATTTAAAATTTTAAAATCTTAATTTTAAACATTTCTGATCGTGGGAGCATTGAGTCAGAGATCAATGTTTCAGATAAACTGGTACATCCTATGTATGCTTGATGGTGAGGATGGCTAATCTCACAAGCCACTTGTATGGAGATACTAATATAAGGATGTGGATGTTCATTAAGAAATGAATTCACTGAATTGACTCATCGACAAAGAACTTATATGCATGTCAAAAGATAGTTCTCTAAGTGAAAGTTGTGCAAAAGTGATCCTTAGATCTGAGACCACCATAAAACCTTGCGTATATGAACTCATATTTTAGTTCACACTCAATCATGATATTAAGTCATAAATAGAATGTTCTAGATATAGTGGAGTGTGTATAGATGTTATGAGTCAACAAAAAATTGATAACTCTTAGTAAGAGGAGATGACATCCTATATATTCTCATCTTTAGATAACTTTGGAAGACTTTGGTCAAAACAAAATGAAGATTAGATAGGACTTCTAATACTTCATTAGAATTATCATTGATTAATAAGGAATCGACAAGAATACATGTTTGAGTTTGATATAAATCCATATTCATGAATATATTCAGAATGTAGGATAATCGAAAGATTGAATTATACGGTAACTTATCACTGAATGATATATTTAATATTTTTATCAAATTTTATATCTTTTGAATAGTCATGATACATTGCTAGATATCAATATTGACTTGTTAATTTAAATGGGTTAATGATCTTAATTCATTCTTCAATTAGAAGGTTTTCTAGTTGTTAAATTTGGATCGGCATGAATTGAACCTTAGTCGGTTAAGAACGGATCTAATCGAATTAGGTCAAGATATATTCAGACCTACTGCTAACTAGATGTGGAGTCCAATGGATTACACACATAAGAAAATAGATCAAACAGTTGATTTAATAAGGTTGATTGGATCAATTGATTCAATTGGTTAACTGATGAACATGCTAGCACATGTGGCTAACCCTAGCTCTTATTTTTGGATTGAATTCGGTTCGAATCTGATTTAATTTATGAACCAAATTAATTAGATATTAATTTGGATTAACCTCTGATGTGGGAAGGCATTAGAGGGTGCCACATGGCCCCTTTTGGCATTGATATGATAGAGTCCAAGGGGCAATGGACTCTATCTCAGCATTGGTGTACAATATGATAGGCGCAGCTTTATCTTGGCTTGGAGGGACCTATAGAGTCCTTCTAGATGGGGTTTAAGATCCATGAGGAAGCTTATCCAGCTCTCTATCAGTCTAGCATCTGTTTTAAGGCATGAGGTGGCTTGATATGGCATGGAAGAGGAGGAAAAATTAGCATACGCGCACGAGAGTTATGTAGATTTCCCAAAGAGGCATGATAAGAGTCCTTCTGCTTTAAGACAAAAGGAGACACTTATTAAGAGAGTCATAGATTTAAATTAGATAAGGCTTTTCTTCTATATGGCAAAATTTGAAAAATATCTGATTTATGAAAAGATGCCAAGAGCATCTCTCCGATGGCGCACGCATGGAAAAGCTGCAAAGTGACGTGTCGTCCCGAAGAGTCCTTCTATTAAAAGGCTCTTATATTTTTTGATATACTTTTTTGTGGGGTAGTTGGGGTAGATGAAAAGTTACTTCTGGCACCCTCTCTTCAACTATAAAAAAGGGGTGGCAGATGGAAGGAATTCATCTCAAGCAATCTGCCTTATCTTATCTTATTAAGACAAAAGTCTTCTCCCTCTCTTCCTACATCCTTAGCCTTTTAGGACAAGACTTTCTAGCCTAATACAAGTCTAATTAAATTTAAGATAAGACTTTAGAGGATCCTAAAAGGGCTAGCCAAGTAGCCAAGAAGTCAAGAGGAGGTTCGAGTCAGGTTCGAAAAATAGTGTGACCTAACCGAGTCAGGGTGAACTCAAATCTGGCGTTTGGGCTCGAAAAGAGTATCTCTTTGAATCAATTTTTATGTGGATCACCATTGAAGTGTAGACACTTAGATACCTCATGAAAATTGATCATCACCAAATAAGATTTTAATAGGTATATTTTCTATAGCTTCTCTTATGACCATGCTTTGATTGCTATTATCAAGGTGTCCTAGGCATTAAGGTTTTGGTACATCCGAATATTTTGAATAAAAAGTTTAAATGTCTAACTATTTCGCTGTGCCACCAAAATCTAACAGAACACTTGATTAAAGGAGAGACATAATGATGCACCTGATTGTTCGTCAAAATTAAATATAAAAAAATTTATTTACTTTAGATAAAGTTTAATTAGTCTCATTATTTGATGATAATATAAGCATGTATATTTGCAGTATTAATTTTTATAATTATTGACATTAGCATAGAAATTTTTTTTTTCTTAATGGATCAAATTTCTTAGAATGGAAAAAAAAATAATGCTCATATTAGGATATAATAACCTTGGTCTGATGTTTGGAGTGGATAAATTTTCACCACTTACTGATGAAAGCATACCAGAGCAGAAGAGTTTTTTTAAAAAATCGAAGCATTTCAATCATCTTAGTTTGTTTCTAAGAAAATCTAACATGGTATATTAGGGGATCTATCCCTTCATGTTATAAGGCACATGATTTCTTGGATGCCGTAGAGTAGCAATTTGTAAGCTTTGACAAGGCAAAATTAGTACACATAAGTATACTATGGAGATGAGCAATATCGTAGCATAATTAAATGATATTAGGATTTTTATATCAGATGCATTCTTGATCTACTTTCTCCTCACTTCTCTTCTATCAGAATACTATTTCTTTAAGTCTCGTATAATATACATAATGAGAATTGGATAGTTAATAAATTACTAATCAAATGTGTGCATGAAAAAAAGAGATTGAGAGAGAAAAATATAGAGAGCATAAATTTTATTTTATATCAAGCCCATGGAAGAGTAGATAAAAAAAATGGTATACTTAAAGCAAAAGAAAAGAAAACATTAACTCTGGTATCATGTAAGGTCAACAATAAGGTGATTAAATGCTTTTTTTTATAGAAAGGAGAGTCACCTAAAAAAACTGCATAAAGTATGAAAAGTGGTTGGAAAGAAAAGATATCCTTTACTCTTATATGTATTTTGAGTCTAATTTAGTAAATATTTTTAATTTTATCTGATGGATTGACTCTAATGTATCCATGCACATTGCCAATGACTTATATGGCTATCCATCAAGAAGGCCTCCATTTGAAAGTGAATGATCCATTATCATTGAAAATTAAGTACATTCACTTATCAGTATATTTGGATGCTATATGATAGTCTTAGATTTTGAAGTTAATTTTTATATTCTTTTGAAAACTTTTTTTTGCTATGGCATCGAAAATTGAAACATACCTTCGAAGAAAGAGTCTAAAGACTAGTGAAAAATAGAATCTTAGGATCATTAAACTTTAGGGTTTATTAATTTTATGACATGTGTTGACTGCATAAACGAAGCAAATACACAGATCTAAGAAGGGTGCTAGAAGGAGTATAAGAATTTTGAAAATCATTCACATTCTTGTATGCAAATCTTTTCTTCATATTTAATGTATAAAAATATTTTGTTACATTCATTGATGATTATTTACGAGATATATTGTTCCTTCTATTTGATAGGACTAATATTTTTATGGTCTTTAAGAAATTCAAAATAGAGATAGAGAGATAATTAGAAAAAATGATTAAAATAGTTAGATTTAGTAGAGATGGTAAATACTATGGTAAACATATAGAGATGGAACAATGGCTAGCTAGAGCCATTAGCGAAATTTCTAAAGGACAATGATATTATGTCTTAGTACATATATCAAGCATACCAGATCAGAAGGGTTAGCTAAGAATCAAGCGCTTAAAGAAATTGTTCGGATTATGATAAATTATTTTATCTTATCTATTTTCTTATGGGATGAGGCTGAAAGATAGCTATGCATATATTATATAATATCCCTACTAAGGTAGTTAAAATGACTCTTTATGAGCTATGGATTGGTAGAAAATCTAGTTTGAGATATATACATATATAGGGATGTCTAACTGAAGTCAAAGTTTACAACCTATAAGAAAAGACTTTTGATCTCAAAATGGCCAATGGTTTTTCATTGGTTATTTAGAGAGGTCAAAAGGGTATAGAGGATGGTGATTTTAATTAGTGAAGTGGAGAATCTTGAGACACTGTCTTTGAGGAAATACAAGACATAAATTTTAGGCTTGAAAAGTAGATTGAAGTGATGATTTATATTGTTATTTCTCAAGATAATATTCAGAAGAGACCACTACTTCATCGACTTCCACTCCATAAGATTTTTATTGCCAAAGAAGCAACTGTCCAACTACTGCAATAAGTGGATCAAAGGACAGCTCTTTAAAAATATTTTAGAATAAAAAAATCTACTATACGTCCAGATTATATGGTATACGTGACTGATTTGTGTGAAAAGGATGAAGACTCTGAGATGTTCTTGTAAGCTATGAAAGATGAGAACTTTTTACAATGATTGGATGTTGTGAAAGAAGTATCGGACTCTATAAATAACAATTATGTTTGAGAATTAGTTGATCTACCTAAAGAAGTGTGATCAATAGGTTGTAAATGAGTTTATAAAACCAAAAGGAATTCCAATAGTAAGGTTGAATAGTATAAGGTCAGACTTGTGGCAAAGGGGTTCACTTGAATGAAAGGCATTGACTTTGAGATATATTCTCCCTTTTCATCCAAAGATTTTTTTCGGGTTGTCATGGCTTTAGTAGTTTATTTTGATTTAGAATTGCGTCATATAGATGTGAGAACAATTTTTCTCAATGGTGATAGAAAGGAAGAAGTTTACATGAAAAAATTCGATGATTTTGTTATCAGTAGATAAGAGCGCATGGTTTGCAGATTAAAAAAATCTATTTATGGACTTAAACAAGCTTCCAGATATGGTATCTCAAATTTAATGAGATAGTTACTTCTTTGGGTTTGAAAAAAATACTATTCGTTGATGTATATACCCAAAGATTAGTGGGAGTAGGTTCATAATTTTAGTATTATATGGATAATATTCTACTTACCAGTAGTGATTTTAGTCTATTTAAGCAATCCAAATAATTTTTATTCTAAAATTTTGAGATGAAAGATATAGATGAAGCCATGTTATGTTATCAATATTGAGATTCATAGAGATAGATCCGTACAGTTACTTGGACTATCTAAAGGACTTAAGTGTCTAGTGTAATAAAGAAATTTGGGATAAAAAAATGTTTCCTTGAGGTTACTCCTATTATAAAGGATGATAATTTTGTTAAACTTCAATATCCAAGAAATGAGATAGAAAGAGAGAAAATAAAGTTCATAACTTATACATCTATTGTTGGGAGTTTGATTTATGCCCATATTGGTATGCATCCAGATATTATTTTTGCTACATCAATGTTCGGATATTATCAATATGATCTAGGGTTGGAGCATTGAAAAGTCACAAAAAAGTCATGCATTATTTATAAGGTATAAAAGTTTACATGCTCATATATAGTCGATCTGATCATCATAAAGTAATAGACTATTAGGATTTGAATTTTGTTATATGCACCAACAATAGGAAGTCTACCATCAGATTTATCTTTCTATATGAGATGCTATATCATAGATGAGTGTGAAATAAGATGTTGTTCACTATATCCATTATGGAAGCAGAGTATGTAGCCTATATGAGACTTCCTCATAAACTATATGGTTATAAAATTTTATCATAGGACTTAAAATTTTTGACTCTATTAACTAACCGATAAAGATATACTATGATAATAGTTCTACAATAAGATTCAACTAAAGAGTGCAAGGATCAGCAGATATATTGATATTAAATACTTGGCTTTTAGTGAGAGAATAAAAAGTACAGTATTTGTGGAACATATTAATAAATAACTGATAATTATAGGTCCACTAACTAAAAGACTCTCTCAAGATTTTGAGGGATCATGTGGCTTATTAACTTATTTTATGATTAATATATATTGGACATTATATATAAAGTTATCACATTTGATTTTATAATAAACTTTAGTTTATTTTATGCTAATCAATTTTTTACCATATGATATAAAAAAATTAAGAAATAGACATAAAATTTTATCTATTCATAAAGTAAAATTTTACATAAAGAATTTAATTATAAGATGTCATTAGTGTTATGATATATGGAAGGTCATTTGTTGATTAATGATTTATTTGCTGTCATAATTTATACTGATGATTATTTTGTAATTATGTATATAGTATATATCCTATGAAGCAATTATATTTTTAAATATGAATCTACATCCATTTTCTAATTATATAAAATTTTATTAAAGATTTTTAAAATATTTTAAATAATTAAAATGAAGAAGATTATATTAGGTTAGACCAAGTGGGGGAATATTGAAATTTATTCGCTACCATAATTCGCACTGATGGTTATTTTATAATTATATATACAGTATATATCCTACGTAATAATTATATTTTTAAATATGAATCTATGTCAATTTTTTAATTATATAAAATTTTATTAAAGATTTTTCAAAATATTTTAAATAATTAAAATGAAAATGATTATCTTAAGTTGGATCAAGTGGGTGAATATTGAAATTTATTCGATTAAGCCTCATCCGGATATAGCCCACACTAACATGCATTGGGATTTATTTTAGTTGATTTAGTTTGATATAGACTATGAAACGATAAGCCTTCAATAAAGTGATAAGGATATACTTAATGGTTATTATGATAAAGTTAAACTTCACATAATGTTTATAGATAATGTCTATTTCAATTTTTATAACTGATTCAGATATTATCTCTAATAGATGCCTAAATCTAGATAAATAAAATAAAAATATATCATATACTATAAATCTATAACATTGCATTGATCATCTTGTCAACTTAAGAACTCTATGGCATGCTACAAGCATGAACCTTACCAGAATGACTAGCATATAAAATTGTATTTTTGGAAAAAAAAGATACCTTGAAGTATATTAGAAAAAGATATTCCTACGGGCTTCGTCCCCAACTCACCCGAGAGATTATGAGCTTCTACTATTGGGAATACCTAGAATTGAGATTAGAAAACCAAGATGCTGCTTGATAACAATGAGGAGCACATCTAGTTCGGTTTATTGTAGTTACACATAGGATGATTCGAAAGATGACGAATGGCATCAATGGCTTCTTCTTCAAATTCTATTATTCTATAATGTTCTAACAATATTTTCTCCAAAGAGAGAAAAGAACTTTCTTGAGAGTTACACAATCATTCCACCATAAGCATTAACATTGGAAACTTCTTGGTGAATAGTTTGCTCTGTACTCACCACGAAACTGTGTATCCTGTCCTATCCTTTGTAACTGTTGCGGCCAATCCCCTCGTCGCCTGGTCGTCGGGAGCGAGCGCCTGCAAAAGAAGTCCGCACTGACCGGAGGTGGCTCCGGCGGGGACCCTCCGACGGTCAAGTCAGAGAGAAGATTAGGCAACAGTAGAAAAGAATCAAGAAGCTCAGTGAGAGAGAGAGAGCGAGAGCTAGAGAGGAAGAGTTCAGGGGTTTCGAAAAGAACCTTCTCCAGCACTGTTGCCTTCTCCATTTTATAGTAGGGCGCGGCATGGCGCTGTCATTAATGACGCAGACAATGAGAGAATTATCAAATCGTCGAAGACTGTCAGAGCCATCGTGAGGCTGTCAAATCACCGTGGGGCTGTCAAATCACTAGGGTTGACCCATGCCTTAGGTGGGGTAATGCCCCAGGGCGGCGATGCCACACGTCGCTGTCAGGACGGACAGTCTCCAGCAGTCGTACGGTATTTGAAGGAGTCGACCGACTGTATGTCGGTGCCTGGTTGAGGAATGTCGGGTGAAAACCCAGGGACCCTCCGATGGTCAGTCGGGCACGTTGCGGGAGTCGGATATCGGGCTCCACAGTTCGGCCAGTCGGGAGCGGAGAGGGTCTGCCCGACCGACGTATACTCGATCGGTCAGTGTCGGCAGTCATCGGTCGGCAGAGTCGGGTGCTGGTCAGACGGGACCGACGGTGAGTCGGCATTAGGGGGATCAGTCGGTATATCCCAACAGTTGCCCCCCCACTCCTGAGTCGGATGGTGTGCTGGCCAGCGTCTTTGCGTGGGCGGCAGCATCGGGCGAAAGGAGTGGATATCCATCATATTGTGTCCCGACTCTGGCGACCGTACCGTTGGTTGGTCCGGTGTCAGGCATCTTATGAGTGTCAGGCGACTCATCGGTATCAGACGTCCCATCGGTGTCAGGCGACTCGTCGGTGTCAAACGTTCCGTCGGTGTCAGGCATCCCGTTGGTGTCAGACGTCCTATCGATGTCAGGCATCCCACCGGGAATAGAAACCGCCATTTTCGCCATCTATTCGGGAACGCGAACTGCCACGACTCTTCCGCCACATGGCGGGGAACCGTTGGGCCAAACTCGTTCAAGCGGATAGAGTCGACGTGGCCTGATCTGAGGCAGGTGTATTGAACCGTCGAGCCGAAGGAAGGCCCAGATGTCGCCACGCATCACGATCTGGGAGATCCTCGCTAGTCGTGCCTTCATCTCGGCCGTCGGGGGACACTATATATACAGGGTCACTTGCATCCGGATTTTTACTTTCCAAACTTACTGTCGAGACTCTGGTTGAGCGGTCCCTTGCCTCAGGTAACCGTCCCCATTGTCCTTTGTTCTCTTCCTCGCTTCCTCGTAGTCCTCCTCTTTCTTTCTCTTTTATTCTTTGACCTCTGTTCCGGCGTAATGGCTAGAACATCTCCTCGAGGAAGTCGGTCGGGGAACCCGACTGACGATTCTCGATCGACCTTGAAGGTGGAGGTCTCTTCACTTTCGGGGTCGAACGTTGATCGGCTCCGGGAGCAGTACTACATCCCGGAGCAATTTTAGCTGTTCGCCCCTAGAGCCAATGGTTGGGTTAACAGCTCGCCTGAGGGCCAGGTGGCCTTCTACGTCGAGGACCTCCGGACCAGTCTTCGCTTCCCGATTTCGGAGTTCGTCCGGAACGTGCTGGACTACTATGGGCTATGTCCGACGCAACTTGCACCGAACTCAGTCCGACTGGTAGTCAGCTTTGCCCTGTTGTGTCGGCTTTTGCCGACCAACCTTCGGATTTCACTCTTTCGAGTTTTTTTTGTTCTCTGACCCCATTCTAAAGCCCAAGGGTGGTGGTACTTCAATCCTCGGAAGGGTCTCTCCTTCATTATCGGTCTTTCATCATCGATTCATGGATGGAAGAACCAGTTCTTCTTTGTCTCTTCTTCCATTCCTTGGGGGTTTCCTACCCATTGGGGGGACCCCCGAACCCAACCAAACGAGAACAGTCGGGTGGAGGCCGGAGATCGGGAAGACTTCCACCGTCTGAAGGACATCTTGATGCCGAAGCAGAAGGAGCTCGTCACCGAGCAGGCCCTGTACGATGCCAGTCTCAGCTCGATGCCCCACCTAGGTCTGTGTCTTTGCTGTTGTTGTATTTTTTTTTTGATATTGATCGTCTATTGTCGTTGCAGATATGCCGCCAAGGATAAGGTTGACGACAGCCGACATCCGACAGCATACGACACGCAAGAGGCCGGCGCAAGGGGTCGAACCATCGCGGCCTCCCAAGAGGACTCAGGTAGCTCCGTCGAGCGAGCCGGCTGGGGCAGAGGCGGGGCCTGGCTCCGAACGGGCGTCGGATCGGGAGCCCGTCATTGCACTGTCGGTGCCGACGGTGCCTGTTGAAGTCCCATTCGAGGGACCATCGGCCGAGGGAGCAGCCTCGCCCGAGGGATGGGCGGCCGAGGAATCGGTCGAGGGTGTGCCGGCTGCTCAGCCGGTAGAAGAGATTCGGGAAGAGGCGTGCGAGCCTGAACAACCTGCGTCGGCGACTACCGCACCTTCGGGAGGGACCCAGTCGGGCTCGAGCATGCCCTCCTTTTCCGACGTCAGGGCCTGGGTGTTCGCGCGGGGGAAGGCCCCGATGGCATCCGACGATGATAGGAGGTCGGCCGGGGGCGGAGCGTCGACCGACTCCCTGTTTCCCGAAGGGACATCGGCCCTGGCCAACCATGACTTGGCCAGGAGGCTATGCCCGGTGCTCATCCTTCCGACCGACGTCGAGGCCATGAAGAATCAGTGGGTATCCGACATGCTATCCTCCTTCTACCCGACTATGATCCGGGTAAGTCTTCCTCCTTTCCGTTTTCGTTATCATTTTTCGTAAGTTCGGTCTTCTGACGGTCGGCTTCATTTTTTGCAGCTGATTTATAATATATTCGAGCTGGAGGCCAGATATTGAAGATTCGACGATCTGCGCGCGGCCTGGAAGGATAAGGCCATGGCTGTCGAGGCCGATAAGGTCATACTAGTCGACCAGCTGCAGCAGTCGGTCGATCGGGAGGCTCGGCTTGAGAGGGAGATCTCCCACCTCACCGAGGAGGTCTCCCGACTCACAGGCGCTCTGGCCGCTTCGGGGATCGAGCTACAGTCGGCCCGGGATGACGCCAAGCGGAAGTCCCGCACCGTTTGTCGGCTGCGTCATGAGCGGGATGACTTCGCCAAGGAGCTCAAGGCCGAACGCGAGCAGCTCCGAATATGCCTAGGAAACCTCGCTAAGGCTGAAGAGAACCTGTCCACCGCTCAGGCCGACGCGGACATCGCAAGGGCGGAGGCGGAGTCGGTGAAGGAAGCCATGGGTCAGGCTGTGGAGGACTTCCGCGACTCCGAGGAGTACCGGGAGGAACTTCTGGAGAGCGGCTTCCTCTCGTACCCAATGGGGTACGAGGATGCTCGGGAAGCCGTCCAGAGCTTGTATCCGGAGCTCGACCTCAGTAGCATTGTGCCGCCAGAGTTGGAGGCCCAAGTTGTGGAGGAGATGGCTGACCCATCGTCGGAAGATTGCACTGCCGTGGTAGAGGCCGACGTAGATCAGTCTACCGAAGGCCAGGCGGCTCCGACTCCCGAAGCGGCCCCGACTCCTGAAGCCCGAGTGGATGCACCGACCGCCCCCAATCTTCGCTCGATGGAGGAAGTCGACTCTGGGGATTAGTCGGTCTTTTGTTTTTACTTTTGTTCGGTATACTTGTAATTGGGTTTCGGCCTAATTTTGTAAACTTAGCTCGAGCATCAATAAAATCAAAATCTTTTTAACTTTGACTCTTCTTCTTCTTTCTTTTTTTTTTTGTCTCTATGTATCCTAGGACGTGTCTGGTGTGATTCGTCGAAATGTTTTTGAACGCATAAGTCATGAGCCTGACGTATTAGTTAGGACGTTCGGTAGGATCCTAGGTAACGATCCGGAATAGTCGGTAGTGCACGCCGTGGCAAAGGCAGAGCAAACTCCGACTTTAGATCAGCCTCCCGACTGTTGTATGACCCGACAGTCGAGAGCTTGAGTCGAACGCTCGTCGCTCGGACGTGAGTCGGGCGTGTTCGTCGAGTCGACGGTCGACCGATCTCTGGACATAGCTTGATGGCCAGATCATTCTGTAGGATCCGATTGTCGAATGTTGTCTGATGCGTTCAGTCGGATGGCGTGTGACGCATTCAGTCGGATGGCGCGTGACGCATTCAGTCGAAAAAATGATGACAAGTCGAGTTTCCATTATCCAGACCTAGGTCGGGTACATACATCGCATCGTGTGATAAACGATGGTAAGTCGAATATCCTTCGATCGGTCGTGACCTGATCGGTAAGTTGTGAACACGACATTGGTCGCGTTGGTGCTTTGCCTTTCTTGGCCGGGGCCAAGTCGGCAAGTTAGTTGGTCGTTCCACCCGAGAGTTTGACTGTAGAAGAAGTGTGACTCCCATCGTTATGGATACATCGGTCCTCGTAAGTATCCGATGCATCGTTGGCGATCGGGCCGTTGATTTCTGATGGAACGTCGGGCCCAAGTCGGGGCGTCGGGGCTCATACTTCTGGCGAGCGCCGACCCTCAGTCGAAGAGTCGAGATTTCAGACTCCAAAATTTTGAAACTGAATTCGTATTCCGAATGAGGGGATACAAAGTTCACTGGTAGTACAACCTCAGATTGTCGGCATTCCAAGTCTGGGGGATGGCCGTTCCTTCTAGGGTCTCCAGTCAGTAAACTCTCGGCCCGTAGGTGTCCGCTACCTTGTAAGGTCCTTCCCAGTTCGGAGCTAACTTTTCCTGGTCTAGAGGCTTCGAGACTTCTGCCTTTCTTAGGACTAGGTCCTCAGGCCTGAAAAATTTCGGTTTGACTTTGGCGTTGTAGTATCGGGCTACTCTCTGTCGATAAAAAGCCATACGAAGTTGAGCCTCGCATCAGAGTTCGGGTAGGAGGTCCAGGTCGGCCCTCTGACACTCGGAGTTATCCGGCTCTTGATACTGCTCGACTTTAGTCGATGGTAGCTCGATCTCGAGCGGTATTATTGCCTCTGTCCCATAGGCTAAGTTGAAAGGAGATTCTCCGATTGGAACACGGGGTGTCGTTCGGTACGCCTATAGGACGGAATTCAACTCCTCGACCCAGAGGCTTTTGGCTTCATTCAGTCAGGTTTTAAGTCCATGCAGAATGGTCCGGTTGGTCACCTCAACTTCACCATTGGACTGTGGGTGCCCGACCGAGGTCAGTCGTGTGTGATATGGAATCTCGCATAGAAGTCTCTAAAGTCCTGGTTGTCGAATTATCGTCCATTGTCGGTGATAATGGTGTGCGGCAATCCGAACCTGAAGATGATGGACCTCTGGACGAAGTCTTCCATCTTCTGCTCGGTGATTTGTGTCAGAGGTTCAGCTTTCACCTACTTAGTGAAGTAGTCGATTGCGATGACTATGAACTTCCTCTAGCCAGATGCCGGAGGGAAAGGACCGAGTATGTCGATCCCCCATTGGGCGAAGGGCCACGGGGCGATAATAGGGGTGATTTGGTTGGCTGGTCGGTGTTGTATGTTGGCATACCTCTGGCACGGCTCACACCTCCGAACCAGTTCAGCTGCATCCTTCCTCATAGTAGGCCAGTAGTAACCCTGCCGTAGGACTTTGTAGGCCAAGGATTTGCCCTCCAAATGATTTTTGCAGATCTCTTCGTGTACTTCTCTGAGCACATAGTCCGCGTTGGTTGATCCCAAGCATCTGAGCAAGGAGAGGGAGAACGACCTTTTATAGAGTCGGCCATCCATTATCACGTATTGGGAGGCCGACCATTAGAGCCGTTTGGCCTCTGCGGGGTCTTCAAGGCTAATTTCGTCGGTCAGGTACCGAACAATCGGATCCATCCAGCTTGGTTCGGCAGCTAATTGTAGCACCTCCTCGACCCTGTCGATGCTCGGTTGCTCGAGATTCTCCACAAATGTCCGACCCAAGGCGTCGTAAGCTGAAGTCGCAAGTCTGGAGAGTGTATCGGCCCGAGCGTTCTCCGACCTAGGGATGTGGGAGATCTTGAAATATTTGAGGCATGCCACGAGATCTTTCACCTTCTGGAGATACTTTGCCATAGTCGGGTCTCGCACCTCGAATTCGCCCTTGACCTGCCCCACGATCAGCTGGGAGTCGGAGAAGACTAGGAGGCTGTCGATCCCAAGCTCTTTCGCCATCCTCAAGCCAACGAGGAGCGCCTCATACTCGACTTGATTGTTGGAGGCTTTAAAGTCGAATCGGAGGGCGTACTCAGTGACTACCCCCTCCGAGTTGGTGAGCAGGAACTCGGCCCCGCTCCCTCCAGCATTGGAAGCTCCATCGATGTGCAGTGCCCAGGTAGATCCGGGATCAGGCTCCGAGATTGCAACTTCTCCGAGGTTCCCGCCTTCCGACCCTTGGTCGGTTGTCGGGCACTCCGCAATAAAGTCGGCCTGGACCTGGGCCTTCAAGGCAGATCACGGTCGGTACTAAATGTCGAACTCGCTAAGCCTCATTGCCTATTTCGCCAGTCATCCCGATGTATCGGGGCAGTGCAATATCGCCCTCAGGGGCTGGTCGGTGAGGACCACGATGGCGTGCGCTTGAAAATACGGACGGAGTCATTGTGCAGACACGATCAGGGCGAATATCATCTTCTCCGTCTTTGAGTATCGAGCTTCAGCACCATGGAGCACTTTGCTGGTGTAGTATATAGGTTGATGGATTTGGCTCTCGTTCTCTCGGACGAGCACCGAGCTAACCGCTTCAGGAGAAGTGGCCAAATAGAGGTACAGCATCTCTCTGACTTCCGACTTCGCACGCAGTGGAGAGGAGGCTAGGTACCTTTTCAGGTCCTCAAAGGCCTGCCAGCACTCATCTGACCAAGAGAAGTCCTTCACCTGTCTCAGGGTTTTGAAGAACGGGAGGCATCTTTCAGCCGACCGAGAGATGAATCGGCTGAGTGCGATGATTCTTCTGTTCCGCTGCTGGACCTCCTTCTTGGTGTCCGGGTGCTGTATGTCGATGATTGCCTTTATTTTCTCAAGGTTAGCCTCAATTCCTCATTGAGAAATGAGGAACCCGAGAAACTTTCTCGAAGTCACCCCGAAGGCGCACTTAGTCGGATTCAACTTCATCTAGTGTTGTCGCAGAGTGCGAAAAGTTTTCTCGAGATCTCGAACGTGATCTGTAGTCTGCGCACTCTTTACCAGCATATCGTCCACATACACCTCCATATTGCACCCGATTTGGTCTTTGAAGATCTTATTGACGAGTCGCTGGTAAGTGCTCCAGCGTTCTTCAGCCCAAAGGGCATTACTCTGTAGCAGTAGAGGCCCTTGACGGTCACGAAGGCTGTGTGCTCCTCGTCTTCGGGCACCATCCGGATCTGATTGTATCCGGCAAAAGCATCCATAAAGCTGAGCAGTCGATGGCCGGATGTCGCATCTACCAGCTGGTCGATTTTCGAGAGTGGAAAGCTGTCCTTCGAGCAGGCACGGTTTAGGTCGGTATAGTCGATGCAAATCCTCCAGCTCCCGTTGGCTTTTTTCACCATGACGACGTTGGCGAGCCAATCGGGGTATGTAGTTTCTCTAACGAAACCCGCCTCGAGTAGCTTGTCCACTTCTTTGTTGATGGTCTTCTGTCTTTCAGGAGTAAAAGACCGCTTCTTCTGCCTCACCGGCCTCATTGCTGGGTCGATGTTGAGTCGGTATGTCATCGTCTCCGGGGGGATGCCCGACATATCCGCTGCTGACCAAGCGAATACGTTGGCATTGGCCTTCAGCAACTCCACTAGCTGTCGTCGCTCGGGGTCGGGTAATTGAGACCCGACCCAGATCACTCGTTCGGGATTCTCCGTTATCGGGATGGGAACAAGCTGTTCGGCCGGATCACCCCGTTCTTCCCCTTCCCGTTGGTCCAACTTGTCGACCGTCAGGGAGCCCTTTAATTCGTTGCTTTGAGCAGAGATCTGGAAGCATCGGCGAGCGAGCTGTTGATTTCCGCACATCTCCCCGACTCCATTTTTGGTCGGGAACCGAACTAGCAGATGATACGTCGAGACTATCGCCCTGAGGGCGTTTAGTCCAGGCCTTCCAAGTATGGCGTTGTAGGCCGAAAGTACTTGGACGACCGCAAAGGTCAAGTGGACTATGCTTTGTCGTGGTTTGGTTCTAGCCGTCACGGGCAAAGTAACTTCCCCCTCCACTGTGACAGCATCTCCAGCAAAGCCTATCAGGGGTGTAGAGACTCTCTTGAGCCGGTCGGCCGACAGTCGCATTCGGGAGAAGGTTGAGTAAAATAAAATATTCGTCGAACTTCCATTATCTACAAAGATCCTTCTTACATCATAATTTGCTATTATTTTCGAGACAACAACAGCGTCGTCATGGGGAGTTTGGATACCCCGATCATCTTCATCTGTAAAAGTAATTACATCGTCTTCGCGCAGCTTCTTCATCGGCTCCCCTCCAGCAGTCGTCCCCGGGCCCAGTCGTTTGGAGATCATGTTGATGACCTCGGCCGTAGGCTGGTTATTCGTTGCTTCTTCAGTCGGCTGGGGTCATCGGTCGATGACGGGTCGAGTCAGCGGGTTTCTTCGAAATTTGCCGAGATATCCTCGACGTATGAGGGCCTCGATCTCATCCTTGAGTTGGATGCAGTGTTCGGTGTTGTGACCATGACCCTGATGGAATCGACAGTACTTTCGTCGGTCGAGGCCCTTTGCCTTCAAAGGCGGAGGCCGTCGCAGATATTTTTCTCCTTTGATCTCCATCAAAATCTGTGCACGAGGAGCAAAGAGCGGAGTATAGGAGTCATACCTGGGACGCGTCAGCCTCGGACTCCGCCGTCGAGGCGACCTCTGGCTCCGTCGCTGGGGTGAGACCTGTTTGTCGGTCGGGGGCCTGCTAGGCTCGACAGGGGCCCGACCCTTCCTTCGCTTCTCCTTCGGGCCTTTGACCTCAGTCAGGCACCGAACGGAAGCTCCTTCGTCCGCGCGCATGTACTTGTATGCGCGCTCCAATAGTTCGGCGTATGTCCGGGGAAGGGTCTTGTCCAAAGAGTAGGTAAATCGGGACCCCTTTAGTCCCCTCTTCATAGATGAGATGGCCATTTCTTCGCTGAGGTCCCGGACCTCGAGCGTGGCCGCGTTGAATCGCGTCACGAAGTGTCGGAACGTCTCATTTTCTTCCTGTTTGAGGAAAAAAGGCTGTCCGAGGTTCGTGACAGCTTCTGGCTGGTGCTGAAGTGGGCCACAAAAGAATGCTCAAGCTGTCCAAAGGAGTGGATACTTCCTGGGCGAAGATCGGAGTACCAGGTCCTGGTAGCTTTGCGAAGTGTGGCGGGGAAGCCGATGCAAAGAAGGGCATCGGTCGCCTCTTGGATCGTCATGAGGGCCTTGTAGCTCTCCAGGTGGTCAATTGGGTCAGTGGAGCCGTCATACGGCTCCACATTGGGCATCTTGAACCGACTAGGAATCGGCTCGTCGAGGATGAGTCGGGAGAGAGGTTGGGCGGTCTGGAAGTCGACGTCGTTCGAGGACTTCTGTCCGTCTACCTGCAGCTGGGCAAGCCGAAGGTCGATTTCTTCGAACCTGCATTCGTAGTCGTCGGCCCGTCGGTGCTGAGAGACCCCAGAGGTGGAGTCTCTAGATGAATCTGAGAGGGAGGCAGACGGTGTTCACGGCCGTTTCTCCTTCCTTGCTCGTTCCAACTGGGAAGGAGTCGGCTGTCGAGACCGATGGGTATCAAGCCGCGGCCGCCTCTCCTCCTCTCGGTGGGAGTGCTGTAACAGCTGCTCCCGAGGAGGAGATGGAGACCGACGCGGGCGCCGGCGACTGCTCCTGGAGGGCATCGGGTGTGCCGCCGGTTGCTCCGCCGGCGAGTGCGGCAACCGGGTTGGTTGTTGTTGAAGGCTCTTGATCGCGTCCATCAATACGGTCATCTGCCGCACGATCGCCGCGATCTGCACCTCCGTGATCACCACAGGATGCGGAGAGCTAGGTTCCGCCATGGAGGGTGGAGGAGAGACCTCTTTCCGACGGAAAGAGTGCCTCGCCGATTTGGTGGCCCTCGACCGCTGAGCTCTAGTTCTTATCATCTCGAAAGGATGTTTCGAGTTCTGTGGGGGTCGTAATCCCTGTCGATGCCCCTATCTGGCGCGCCACTGTTGTGCGCACGTGTCAAGCAGGTCGTCGGAGACTGCACGCTCCGCCTCACGAAGTATTGTCCGCTTCGGCTAGGTCCGGACGGAGAGCGTGCCCCGTGGTCCCCACCGGGGGTTGTCCCTGGAGCCCCTGATCGGGCCCCACTGAGGGTTGTACCTCTCCGGCCCAGCATCACGCAGACGGCCTCACGGTTTTGTCCTTCGTCATATGGACAAAAAGTGCCTCGTGAGGGAAGGTGTGCTCGTATCCCTCTTAAGCACATGCACACATCAGAGTTGCCCGATGTGGGACTATTAAGGGAGGTCCCCCCACAGCCTGCCCACAACATGCCCCCCACTCTGGAGTGTGCATGTGCGGACAGGGGGCGGGTGCCCCCTACCTGGCACGCCACTGTTGTGCGCACGTGTCAAGCAGGTCGTCGGAGACCGCACGCTCCGCCCCACGAAGTATTGTCCGCTTCGGCTAGGTCCGGACGGGGAGCGTGCCCCGTGGTCTCCATCGGGGGTTGTCCCTAGAGCCCCTGATCGGGCTCCACCGGGGATTATACCTCCCCAGCCCAGCGTCACGCAGACGGCCTCACGGTTTTGTCCTTTTCCCTATGGGCAAAAGGCACCTCGTGAGGGAAGGTGTGCTCGTATCCCTCTTAAGCACATGCACATGCCAGAATTGTCCGATGTGGGACTATTAAGAAAGGTCCCCCCACAACCTGCCCACAACAGTAACTATCCCCATCTTTTCATCTCAATATAGTTCACGTACGGATGGCAAGTTTCTTTTGCCTCCCTTAGTCATTTGAGAAAAAAAAAAAAACTTCTTGATGATGATTAATTTTCACCGAACAAAAATGCTGACTCAGGTTGCCAGACGTTTGTGCAATTTAATTTTAACTAAATTTTAGTGTAAAAAAGTTACAAAGAGAAGCTGCAAAAAACAATAGTAAAGGAAAATGAATAAAGCGAAGGAAATTAAGCAGGGTCGACTCGAAGATGAAATCGTCGGAGAAGGGAAGAGATCCTTGAAGAGAGTGAACTTGTAGTGTGTAACTAATAAGAAAGCTCAGCCCACTCCAGTCTCTGACAAATAAAAAAGCTCAGTCCACTCTACGAAAGCTGTCAAGGCCTTCTTCAGTACTTGGTTGATGCTACTCCGTTTTCTCAAAAAAAAATTCTGTTAGTTCTCTCTTGCCATTTTCTTCCAAAACAAAAATGATTCTCTCTTGCCATACGTTCCAATAGATTGCCATTATCAGTCGATCCCAACCATCTCGAAGGCCTTGCCTAACCCTTTTTTTTCACCAAGTTCTCCTCGCAACATTGGAGAAGGTGGGTGACCCTTGATACCTTGACACGTCGATCTTGATAGCAAACCACGGACTCTTACTAAATGAGCAGACACTGAGCAAGTTGCTGCAACCGTCCATCCATTATTCCGTAGAACATCTGTGGTATCAAGTCTGTTTCTCAATCGCTGACCAAAGTAGTGATCTTCTCCGGTGCCTGTTGTTTTCTACAAAGCTCTTTAAAATGGGCATCACCCTCCACCGTTATTAATGATGAGGTGGTACATGTGTATTACTTAAAATTTCTGACGATCGATCTGCTGTTAGCTTCCATAGTAGTGTACCTTCACATCCGCAACAATTACAATCAGTTAGCAGCTAACTTCAGCTTGTTGGATGTACTTTGGTATACGTATACGTCAACCTAGCTACTAAAACTGTCATAACTTGTTTTGCGACTAGACACTCTTAAGACATGTTGTGAGAACCAAGATTTCGATCATGCTGTAAGAACTCAGTTATTTTTTAGTTATGCAAACAAACTAGTTGTAACTGCAATTATTATTGTATTAATATAACATGTAATTTCAATTAAATGAAAATGACAAGTAGAATAGGCCTAGACTCTGTGTAGTTATACACAGCCAAGCGCACCCGCCACCTATCAGACCCAAGGCTATTTGCATGCAAAATATGATACATTTGGAGAATATTTAGCAGGAGACTCATGATCGAAAGTTGGACAAATTTTCTAATCTCTCTCGCACTTCAACTGACAACGATCCTAAAAACTTGCTGATCTCTTCTGTCACTTCTCTCCGATTCCTGGGTTAGCGGGCCATAAACATTGTCCTTCCGTCTCACTAATTCTAACGCAAATAACACTTTGCAGAAAAGATACCAACACATGACCCCACCTTCAGTTTCTCCTGAGTGCACGTTACAGAGATGCACCTTGAACAACGATTTGTCCCATACTTATTAGGTATCATTTATCATTCACCTTTAATTTTCCTTGCGTTATGTTCCTCAACAAAAGAAAATTAAGAAATAAAAACTAAATGAACAATTATCCTGGCAATATTTCTTCACCTACCTTCATGTGTTCTTCGTCAACCTCTTTGACCGCATCACCATGCATGAGAACTTGATAGCTCGTCACGGGTGGTACCATACTGACACAACTCTCAAGGAAAAGTCACAAACTTCATGTAGGTGTTGTAAAGGACAACGCGGAAAGGCTTTCACCAGATGCATGATGGCTGGTACCCTGATGCAGCCGGTGAAGTATGGCGGGTGGGGTTGTTGGCACACAGAGGCGCGGTGGGAAGCAAACCCACGTGGACAGCAAGCCACTAAATAATCGAGGGATGGCCTCGGGTACGTGGTGGGGGACCGGCTCCGACTGTTCCCTTGTCCTCCAATCCCTCGAAGCATCCCGCGAATAATTGGCCCTAGCAACATGACGTCATGGCTTACACTCGTTTGACTGTCCGTAAATTCCTCTCCCCTTCCTTCCTGGAACTTTATTGCACGGACCAGGTCCAAGCGCACCCGGGCAAATCGCGGAGCATTTTCACGGTGGGTAGCGCGCAATCGGAACTGGTCCAAGGGGTATAATATGGCGTGCTATCCACCGTGGCATTTGGCGTGGTCCATTGGACGTCGTCCAACTACTGATAGCTTCCCCTGGAGGAGGGATTTTATCTTTGGCGCGAAAGAAGGATTCACCGTCCTTCGCACGACTCCACCATTAGATCTCTCACCGCACAGATCTCAAAAAACTTCAAGTTCTATCATTTATTTGTATATAAAAATCTTAGAGTGGTCGACGGATGATCCAACAGTGGATTCATGTGTACAACCCAAGCTAGCCGCTCCCCCGAGCCAAAAAGAGCCCACAAAATTAATGTTTTTTTTGAAAGGAAGCCAGAGTGGTAGAATCTGAAGTGTGGACGTCATTTTAAATAAGATCGGTTAAAAATTCTAATTTTGAAGAATGTGGGTTGTATCTATCATACAAAAGAATGATTGATTTTATTCGGTATCTTGAATTTTGTTTTGTACAATTTTCAATGCATAATATTTGTTTCATTACCGATGCTAATGGATGAAAAGGAGAGGTTGGAGGCTTTAGAAGCTGTAGAAAATATGATCAATAGCTGATGTTTCAAAAAAAAATCAACCATTTTTTCACACAAAAGATACAACCTAAACCTATTCTAGAATGCCTTAAATCTATACTCTTTTTTTTTTTTCTTTAAAGCTGACGCAGGGGTTGGCAAGTTTCAAAGTGAAATCCTTTCAGGAGGTTTACCTGGGAGGATTCCTATGGTCATATGTCGACCTTTTGGAACGTGGAACGCCCCAGATTTCCATTAGTAGGCTCCACTTTGAGCATTCCTGACAGGTGCAACTAATGTAGCCCTGAAGTCCAGATGACGATATACGTAGTCAATCATATTATATTTATTTTATAAATATTTTTTTTAATTTATTATTTATTTTATTATTTAATTTCTACATACGAATATATATATTTATAGATTGATTTGATAAATTTAATTTATCCAAAAAAGAGTAGTTGAAATGCTTCTCCAATGTTCGCATTAGTGGCAAGTTATTGCAGTTGTTTTTCTCCTTTTCTCTTGTTATTTTAGTCTATAAAAATTACAGAATCAAAAAAAAAATAAATTTATTATGATATTTAAAAAATACTGTAAGATATTATGTATACTTTGCACGTGCATAAAATACTAAAAAAATAAAAATAGATAAATTCTAGAGATATTTGAATAATTTATATAAACATCGTATAACCATCTATTTTTTGATGGACGTCCAAAAATATATATAGTATCTAAAAATATATATAATATCTTACGATATTTTTTTTAAATACCGTAGAAGATTGTATTTCAAAAAAAAAAAAAACTCCTGCATGCATTCTAAATACGTGAACTCTCTATCCTCGGCGGGATGTGAACTGGAGAGTTCCTAGAATTTGCGCAGCCCAAGCCATCATCTGCCTCCCAATGTCTACATTAATTATCACACCACAACACATACTTTGCAAATGCGTAGTCAGCCGCAAGATGCTGGTAAGCACGGACTAAGTTGGTCCCTGCCAAAAAGTTGGATTGGATTGCTGCACCGAGATATTCTACTTTTTAAGCACCCAGCCATCTCTCCCCGGCATCTAGATCTATCAGAATATATCTCAAACTTTGCTTACTCCAAGCTTCCAGTTGGAGCAATTAACTTTGGCTGCTCGACATCATATATATATTCGTGAAGGTGACATCAACCCCACGGGAATAAGACAGCCACCTGCATTGCACCCTATACTAATAATTTTCTACCCAACATGAAGATCCTGGCAAACAAAGAGATGAGATTCGCCAACTTGAAGAAAATGACCGTGTGAATTACAAAATGTTAATGAGGACGAGAGACGTAGATATATTATAAGTGGATGAGACTTGCCGACTTCGATGGATCAAATATTGTATGCAGCGCCGACATTCCATCAAGATTAACATAATTGTACCTAATTTCTAGCAATTTGTTGTTCCCTAAATGCAGCATGCCATCATTGCCGTAGCAGTAATTTTCCTTGCTTTTTATTATATCGTCAACGGCTAAAGGGAGTGGTGGGATTGGATGGATAATGGAGACGAGTTAAAGATGGCGATCAACATGAGTGGTGTCTACCACTAAGCCGACTGGGGGTGCGGACGCTTCAAGGAAGCGACGCCCACGGCACTACATGTGAGGGGACATGATCTAAAGTAAGGTCAAAGAGGAGGAATTCGACAACTAGATCTGCACCTGAACCGGCCGGCTTGTTCCCACAGGTTTCATGGAGAAAGCAAGTGCTCTTTTTTCGTGAGGTTCGTCGAAGTGACTCCGTCCAACCGTCCAAGGCCCTTTGGGTGGTATGTCAAGACTTAAAGTTTGTAGCACCAATCTCATTGTAGCTCAAATGCCATCATGTTGCTTTTATTTATTCCCCTTTGTTCTTTCTTTAATTAATTAGAAGCACTAACTGCTAGTGATCTAATATTAACATTTTCTTTGGACAAATTGGGCGTGCATCCCTCTCTTTGGTTCCCGATCTCGATGTGAAAGAAAGTAAATATGACTAAGGAGAAAAAGGAGAGAAAGGATCTCTCTTGTACGGTAGCCAATTCGAAGGGGGCGAGTTCGTGGGTAGCTTTGGGAAGCGACTCATGAACCACATCTGTGCAACTAGGATCCATCTCTCTTCTCCTGTACTGTTTTGACTACTAGGTTTCATCGTCTCATCTCGGATCCATGGTCGATTAGATAAAAATCATGGAGAATGTAGAGATCGAGCGATCCTCACTGGAGACTCCGGGCTCTTCAATCAAATCCAAATTAGGCCAATCATTTTTAGATCAGAATCAGATTGACCATCTCCAGATCAGCCAGATATCAAACAAAACAAGATATATGACTCTAATCATTTATTATTTTCTTTACTGTTCTTTCAAAGTTTGATCTGACTTAAATATCGAAGGACCTAATCAGACTGACAAGCTTTTTCATTTTTTTTGTACGCAGGTCTGCAACTTTAAGACCCATCATTACAGATCGAACAGTGCCCTCCACATCTTCAGATCCCTGATGAGATCCATTAAGCAAGATCGAATTTTGACAGCAACAACTACCATACCATATTAATCAGAAAATAAAGTAAGTCAGCATCGGACTAGAATGATTGGTTCTTCCTTTACAGTCTTCCGTGATCAGGATAATGTTCGTGATTAGATGAGCCTCACTGACATATATGATGAGAGGCAAATCTAGTCAGAGTCATTGTGCAAATCATGGAGAATGGTTAGCCCTCTTTGAATTAGAGAGGATCTGAACTTATATAAATTAATAATGTATCGGATATAACAACTTGAACTTTGAAAATAGAGTGGGTGTTTATGAATCTTTGAAAAAGATTTGCATGAATAGCCAACTCACTAAATGAGCTATATGACTATTAATTTCTTAATTTTTGACCGCAAACCTGTTCGCTCCGAAGACTGAACATTTTGACAGAATTCCCAGCCGCATCATCAGCCTTGAATTGCGCTGGTTCCTGCTCCAATTCAGTCCATATGTAACAATATTGTCTTCCCTCCTCTTTTTTCTGGTCTTCATGCATTACTCGGCAAAATAAAAAGAAAAAAACTGGAGTTAGAAATGTGATGCATAAAGGTATTATCATGAGTAGGAACACCGCATAATTCAAGGATGAAGTTTACCTACCGCTATACCAGCGTCAGGCTTGGTAGGTCCCTACCAAACACATCCAACCAATTACGGAACTCGATTCCCTTCGTCCAGCATGAGCATGGCTTTTGCCTTCAGGTTTCATTTCATCCCTGGGCAGTTGACAGTGACGTTCACCGGGACCATCTACAGCTGTAAGCACCACACTTACGCTCTGTTTTTCCTCTTTAGCCAATGGCTTCACCAATGGATGTCTTTCCTTTATGAAAATTTTGACACTTGAAAAAAAAAAAAAGGAAACATCTTAAATGTTACTGAAGCTATGGCACCAAGGCCGCATGTGATGTCCTGGTGTGTGGCCCATTTTCGAAGTAGTGGTGGTGGTGTTCCAAATAAAAACTGGGAAGATATTATTTGGTTCCATGGAGGTGTTCTGTTTGCTTTTTCCCTCTATGTATGAATAAGAAATAGTTAGACTGAGCTTCCAGCCAAACTTTCATCTCCTCTTGGATGTTTTTCTATTGAAGATCCAGGGATTCTAATAATAAGAAACATCTTTAGTGGGGAAAGCGAGGCTATTCCCAGTATGTCAAGTGGCATATAATTATATGCACAATGTCCATGCATGTGAGGTTATTTCAGAAGATGGGGCCATTTTGGACTTTCACATATAAAAGGAATGGGCATTCGTAGCGCTACCACAGAACAGTATTCGTTCGCCCGCCAGTTCCCGTCAAAAGAAGCTAGGACTGGAGGAAGCAGCCAATCCGGTCACCACCCGTGACTTAGAACGAAGAGAGAGTGGGAGAAACGAAAGGAGAAACCAGTGAGTGAAGAAAGGCTTGATGCGCTAGCAACGGCCAGTTAAAGGTGGTGGGGTACGTGCTGGTTTCTACCGTGGAGATTGGATTCAATACGTCTTCCTGATGGGCATCCGATCCGATCCGAACCGATCCGGAGTCATTGGCGCCTATAAATACCTCCCCCCTCAGCAACCGCACACTGCACTGCAGATGGAAAGATAAAAAGATTGGTGTGTGTGTGTGTGTGTGTGTGTGCGCGTGTTTCTGTGTGAGAAAGAGAGAGAGATGGAGGTTTTCCCAGTTATCGACATGGAGAAGTTAGAGGGGAATGACAGGGGAGCAGCAATGGAGATCCTACGTGATGCTTGCGAGAACTGGGGCTTCTTTGAGGTGCTTAATAAAATAGCGCTACAAGCTTAACTTTTTCCAATGAATGTTCATCATGAGGACCACAACAACTAATTTTGGCATCTCGATATCATCATTAATATTAACCATATTTTTTTAGCATTCAACCTGACCCCGCAGTGGAATTTACCGTTATTTGGGTGCAGATATTGAACCATGGTATCTCCCACGAGCTCATGGATGAGGTAGAAAGGCTGAATAAAGGGCACTACAGGAAACGCAGGGAGCAGAGGTTCAAAGAGTTTGCCAGCAAAGCACTGGAAGATGCGAGTAGTTCCGATGCCAACGACATGGACTGGGAGAGCACGTTCTTCGTCAGCCACCTCCCTGAGACCAACCTCTACGAAATCCCTGATCTTGATGATCAGTACAGGTATATACGTGACCATTTGAAACATTGTGAACATGCCACCTATTACATTAATTAGCTTCAGCTATAGCTGTTGTTTGCATTGGCTAAGTATCATGTGGTGATGCAAATTGTAGGAAAAAAATGAGGGAGTTTGCCTTGGACTTGGAGAAATTGGCGGAAAGGCTGCTGGATCTGCTGTGTGAGAACCTGGGGCTGGAGAAAGGTTACCTCAAGAAGGCCTTCTGTGGGTCCAAAGGACCAACCTTTGGCACCAAAGTAAGCAGCTATCCGCCCTGCCCTCGCCCGGACCTGATCAACGGCCTTCGGGCCCACACCGATGCTGGTGGCATCATCCTCTTGTTCCAAGATGATCAGGTGAGCGGCCTCCAGCTGCTCAAGGATGGCCAATGGGTGGACGTGCCTCCCATGCGTCACTCCATCGTTGTCAACATAGGGGACCAGCTCGAGGTGTGCAACATCTACTAATAAAAATATATATAGGCATATACAGCTTTGATGGAGATAATGATCAAAAAAAAGGTTTTGGTTGGTACAGGTGATCACCAATGGAAAATACAAGAGTGTGATGCACAGGGTGGTGGCCCAGACCGATGGGAACAGGATGTCCATCGCTTCGTTCTATAACCCAGGAAGCGACGCGGTCATCTTCCCGGCCCCTGCTTTAGTAGAGAAGGAAGCTGCAGAGAAGAAGAACGAGGTCTATCCCAGGTTTGTGTTCGAGGATTACATGAAGCTCTACGTTGGGCAGAAGTTCCAGGCCAAGGAGCCCAGGTTTGAAGCCTTCAAGGCTGTGGAGACAGTAAGCGCACAGCCGATTGCTACATGATATCATAGGAGCTAGGATGCTGTTGAGGATGTCATTTAAGAATTTACGTACTGGTGTGCATGTATGGCATACATAATTTGTTGTTCTAGGAGAGTATATATGTTGGTCAAATCACAGGATGGAAGCTAGCTTGTGTAACGTTCCAGGGGGACAATTGTTGTGGGTCTGGGGTAAGAATAGAATAGAGTTGGTTGCGTCTTGAATATTTTATTTCTGATTTTCATGAATGTATTTATATATATTTAGTTTAATTTAATGCATCCGATCTCTATCAAAAAAAAAATTTCTTGTGTCTGGTTTGTCAAGGACGAGTCAAAAGTCAACAATATCTGTGTACAATCTCTCAGAATTTAGTGTTAACGGTTGACTGTTTGAGTCAAGCATGGCGTTTTATTTTTTAGTGCTGAATAATAATATATTAGCAGCATTGGCAACTTTCGGAGAGGAGTCGTGGTAAAGTCAAGCCCGTGAAAATTATGCCTTCGATAGACATCTGCTTGTTACTTAATTGTGTTTGTTTAGCGGACTCTTGACAAACCATGTGTTGTTAAAAAGATCAAAATGGAATGCCACATCATATTGAAAGTAGAGTTAGTTGATTCTAGTACATATTCTACAATCTACGGATGTATGCAACTTCTCTGGTGATATTTTATTCCCTTCTGATCAGTAGATACAGGGTATCCTGATGTAAGAATATGCATGGTTGATGTAAAGACTAATCAATGAGAGCTAAATTTGATACGGTCTGATGCCTGGCCATCTAGAACTTGAATAATCACTTGTAGGATTGTATAGCCGCCGTGCTTCTACGAGCAGATTGAACGTTTGATACAAGAATAATCCAGGCTTGGTTCAAATTTTGAAGCCTTTGGACCTCACCTAAACTTTCGGTTAAAAATGATTGGAACCAGATTTGATCCCGGCCGTGGGATCCACAAGGTACCCGATGGATGTCAGGATAGGTTTTGGGTATATGATGTTTGTGGTGCAGGAAGAAATCAGTCCTGGGTTGGCCGATTGACACCTCATTTCACCTGTCCTTCTTTTGTATCTTTGTTTAGCCAATGCAAGTCCAACATCATGCAAGCAATTACTTGATAGTATATTGCCACCCAAAAATTCATCCTCTATCCCTTGTTCTTTAAGGAAGAACCAAGGTTTTACCAAAAAAAAAAAAACAGAGAAAAAGGAAGAACCAAGGTGACGTAAACAAGTTCAGCAAAGTAACCAGAAACGTGACTGCTTTTCATAAAAAGATTTTTGGGGGCGAGACAAAATCTGAATATCACGTGAAATCAATGGAAAGTATTTTGACTAACCAACAGGTAAGCCTATCATTCTTCCTTCTTTTCCTTTTTAATATTTTGATTTCAATGTCCAGAAGATTGTGAGAGAAAAAAAAGGGATTCACGAATCTATGGACCATGGAGCGTATCTCAGTGCCCCAGTAAAGTAGGAAAGAAAAATGTATGATAATGCTAGTAAATATTTATGTCACCACGAAAAAGATACTCTTTTTAATCCAGGTTCTCTCTAAATAATTTTGCTTGCCCCTGACTCTTTTTGACTGGAGGCCACCACTCTCTCTCTGTCTGAGGCCATATGGCTCGGTTTTTGGGCGGTGGCATCACGCTGGGTACTCAAACCGACACGGCACCAGTTTTTGAAGGGGTCTTGGCCTTGCACAGGTGCTGGGTTATGGGTGGGTTGGGTCCTACACAGGACCGGTCCTGGGACAGGTCAAATTGGGTGACCGTCTCAAGCTCCAGATCTAGATCTTGTATTGATGTTCCAATAGAATGCAAGGATGATTTTTTACAATATTATAATAAGAAAAATAATTAAATATATTAATGATGAGTTTTATATACTGTTTAACGAATATATCTATAGAAAATTATTGCACGTAGATTAATTTTTCAATGATAATTAATATTTAAAATATATTAATTTTTAATAGAAAAAATCTTATTTTTTTATTTAGCCCTAGCTCTAACAAATGTCAGGACCGGTCCTGGTCCTACATGTCTGACTATTCCATGGTTACATAACCAAAATATAGAAACTGTGTTTTGTGCACAAATTAACACAAATCCAAGAGCACGATTTCTTAATTCATGTTGACATGAGCATAGAACACAGTTTATGATAATCTTCTGAATATGTAAATTATGCATGATCCGTATATGAAACGCTTCTTCTCCAAGAAGATCTAAGAGCTCATAATCAGATCACTTAGTCCGATGCGTGTTAAATTCCCTTTTCCTTAAATCCATGCCTTTGTGTCCAGATGTTAGCAAACGTTTCATTCCTTCTCTCTTTTCAACTTGGCATGATGTGGACTTTGGCTTGTTGTTGCCCTTAGCCTTGTCGTGGGTAGAGCCATCCGTGGTGCGACTTTGGGTTCAACTTTTCAAATGATGTATTCTATTTTTAAAACATAATCATATCGAGTTTGAGCACAATTCAAAAATTATTTTTAGCAACCCAGACAACTTTCTCGATAGAAGGATGCAGAAATTGACTCGACACACGGTGTTTCACGCTAGCCTCGTGATGGGATGTGTTTCTTTGCGTTCTTCGTACCTGATATTCGGATGGGACACTTCGAAAGACACGCATCTACCAATTAAAAAAGAGAGCACGTAACAACTCTATTAGGGTATCTCGCTAACTAGGCACGTACGTGACGCACTGGATAAATTATCATGAAACTTCCAAAAGCATGAAATGTTGGACAAGAGTGGTTAGCATAAGACGTGAGCTATTTGGCCAACAAGATTCGAGTTCATGGATTGGCAAGCACCTCCTTGGTTCATGCCTTGGTCTAAGACGTCAGCTATTTGGCCAACAAGATTCGAGTTAATGGATTGGCAAGCATATCTCGTTGGCTTATGTCCTCATCATAAAAGTTTGTTTATATCTGAAATGCCAAAAAGATGCCTTTCCCGCTATTATTCTAAATATTTAACTCACAATCTTACATCATGGTTGCTAATTAGTAAAAATTTCTTCGATCCAAACTTGTGTAGGTAGAGAAATCGGCATCAAACTCCCCCGAGCGCTTTTTAACTAATCCTAAAGAGCATCTTACTGCCAAGTAGATGATATCAAACTATATAAAAAAAAAAATTTCTGCTTAAGAGTCTGTTTGGATCAAGGGGCAAAAAACATTCTATGGTTACTGATTCAATTTATGAATCTAATAGAATTTTCAATTTATTCATCTAAACAAACTCTTGAAAATTAGTAAATGACTATTCTTCTATGCTTCGACTTCCATTCACAATCAATCTAATGACAAAAGCTAATCCAGACCTCCGCAATGTTGATATTTCTGACTTTCCTGCTTGCTCGGAAGAACATTTTGTCGCCTCCACTTTGAGTCCTGCGCTACCAATGCGTGATTGCTTGATTTATTTGTTGACTCAAGTTTACGTTCGTAGAGCCAGACAGTTCTGTTGTCTCTTGCCTTGTACAGTACTTTACAGGACAGCTGATGCCCACGAGTCCGAAGAAGCACTCGCCTCTTACTTAAAAAAAAAAAAAAAAAAAAACATTCGCCTTGATTTTTTTTTTTTTTTTGATACAAACAGGTACTACTATTCTAGTGTGAATACATCTTAAAAAATTAAAAAATAAAATATCCTGCAAGATATGCCTGCATGTCTTTCAGTCATCGATGTGCTCAACTATGTAGGAAGCGAACCCATCGGCGGCGCTGTTTCCTTTCCAAAAGTCATACTGAACAGGCATGATAGTAAAGTCTCATAGAAAAATCCATATGTCTCAAAGAAGTGGATGGGCCTCCAACTACTTCGTATCACATCGAATTCAGTAGATGGCAGTGGAAGAATCACCTTCAATGAAAATCCTCTCCATCCGAAGTTCCTACTTAGCACAGATAATGTCTACCCAAACAACATAAAACTCAACTTTCGAGATAGAAGGCTCGAAGATATGTAAGCCCCTCGCCTCTAGAAGCCTGATTTTCGAATCCTAGATGATAAAACCAGCACCACCTCTGGCCCTTGCTCTCGCTAATGCTGCTGTCAAAGTTAACCTTGACAAACTCTGAAAAAAAAATAATAAAACTCGTCAGATCACTGCAGGAGCAGTATGGGAGCCTCAAGATTCAGAGGCAACAAGGATTAGACTAGTAGTGTCAAATCGGCTATACGCAGTAGCCAAGCAAAAGGCTCTCTCTACCATCCAGTGAGTAAAGACCACCTCTGCTTTGAAGACCAAGCTATTCCTGACAAACCAAATCTAATAGATGACATATGTCATCCAACCACCCTAGGTACAAGTTGACCCCTCAGCAATGCTCCAACGGATCACATCCAAAAAGAGGTCCAACCAAGGGCCACTGTTCTCCTCCCATGGCTGACTACTCGTCCTTTTCCAAATCAACCTCGCCCACAAAGACATTGCAGGAAAGCACGCTCAGTAGTCTCATCCTCCAACCTACAGACTGGGCAGAAAATCAGAATCTCCATACCCCTATCCTTGAGAAGCATACATGTTGGAAGCTGATCCTAAGCAACCTTCCAGACAAAAAACCTCATCCTGAGATAAGCAGCCACTCTTCAGATCCAAGCTGCCTCGATTCTCTTGCACACCACAGGCCTGCACATCTCAGACATGTATCTCGTGAGGATCTTAGGGCCACATGACCGATCCCACACTCTTAAATCTTGACTGCGGTGGATAGGAATCAGGATAAAGAGGATCCGATCAACAAGCGCACCATCGAAGAGACGATACATGTTCTGTATTCTCCAGGCCTTACCATCGGCATTGATTAGGTCACAGACTCGAGCCTGGACGTTCAACTCCATGCTGACGTAAGTCGGCCAACGGGTGAGAGATAAGCTAAAAATTCAAGCATCCTGGGTCATAAACACTGACTCTCCTTCATCAATCAACCATCTTACCTGGGCAAGAGCTACAGGCACCCTGGCACAGATCTCCTTCCAGATGAAGGAGTATCTACATCGAGCCATGTTAACGGATCCCTGATCCCATGCCCCATACTGGGCCCTCATCATCCTGCTCCATAAGCAGTCCGATTGTATTAGGAATCTAGTAGCATGTCTAGCAATCATAACCTCTCTCCTAATGAAAAAAACTAAATCTTCAGACCCCTATCCCTCACAAGTCGGTAGACCACCTCTCAGGATAACAAATAGAGCCCCCGACTATCAAGTCTCGAGCCTAATAGGAAGTTTCAGAATAGCTACTCCATTATCTGAAGATAAGAACTTGGCACAACCATATTCGCTAAGAGATAGATCGGAATGGTGCTCAAAACCGATTTCACAAGAGTTGTTCTACTTATCATAGAGAAAGCATTGGCTTGCCAGCCCTTGAGATGATCCTGGACACACTGCTCCATAGGTCTATAGTCAGCCCTTTGAAGATGCTGATCTGTAATAAGAACCTCTAGATAGATCAAGGCCCGGGTCTGCTCCTGGATCCCCAAACGGTCCTCAAAAGTTTGCTTCATCTAGACCTCCGTCTTAGGGCTGAAGATGATAGTAGACTTCTACATATTCACACACTTACCCGAAGCCTGACAATATGCTTCGACAATGGATGCGAAGCACGTCGCATTTTGAATCAAAGCTTAGCCGATTAGAAGATTGTCGTCTGCAAAGAGGAGGTACAAGAGAGACTATACCGTAAGGATAGGCCAGTAAGATATCAGCTCTGATCCCTGAACCACCGTCCTCAATGTTCGAGACAGCATTAGCACATAAAATGAATAAGTAGGAAGAGAGATGACAATCTTGGCGAAGTCCGACCATCGAGTGAAAAGACTTCGTCGGGGCACCATTGATCAGCATGGCAAAACTCAAAGTCTCCACGTAGTTTATGATTCAACTAATCTACCTATTCTGGTAGTCAAACTCCGGAAATGCCATCGTAGGAAATGTCAGCTCATCCAATCATAAGTCCGCTCCATATCCAGCTTGATTGCATGAGGCTGTGACGAGCGGGAGCATGTCGCAGATCATGCATGAACTCTTAAGCCAATAAGATATTATCGATGATGTAATGGCCAATGACAAAGGCATCATACTCTGGATTGATCAAGCATCGCACCATCAGTTTCAACCATTCGACCAAGACCCTGGCATACACCTTGTAGAGTGTATTGCAGAGACTGATCGGTCTGAAGTATCCTATATTAGATGCATCAGGGCGCTTCGCCATGAGGATGATTAAAGTCATCTTCCACTCCTCAAGGAGATCTCTGAAGTCGAAAACCATCTACACCATCTCCATCACCTCTCCCCTAATAATAGACCAATACCGATGGAAGAAGAGAGGGGGAAAACTATCCGCCTCAGGGTTTTGTCCTCCCCAAGAGATCATAGAACCCTTCACACCTCCTAAACAGACACTAAACGAGTTGGGATCTCATTCTCCTAATCGGAGACATGGGTTATGGGCTGGGACCCCTGAAGTGGGACATCCTTGCCTAAAGGCACCGTCCATCTTGATCTAAAGAACTAAAAGGTCTACCCCCTAATCTCCTCACTGCCATCCACCAAAGTGCCATCACTCTTTCTTAACTACCTAATGTGGTTGCTAGATCTCCATATCATAATGGACTGGTGAAAGAACCTAGTATTCCAACGTCTTTCTTGATCTACTGAATCTTGGACTTTTATCTCCACATCGTCTCCTGCTATCTCAGCAAGAAATGGTGCATCGAGATCTTATGATGAAGCTCCTTTAAATCAGGCTCCAAGAGGCCCCCTTCAGGTCCTCTCTCATCTGTAACTTTGGAATATTCGCCCCCACTCCTTCGATCTATCTGAAGATGTTACCAAGCTCCAGCTGGTTCCATCGAAGAAGTCTGCATCTGGCCAACCCCAGTCTTCAAGTCATCCGATATCTCATATCTCTGTGAATCAACATCCTTTAAACCTTCCTAATTAGATCCCATGATCTTAGATAGAAGGTCCAGAACTTTTTAAACCTGAACGAGCTTCTGAATAAGTACGGTCTGTCAATAGTAATGAGAATCGAATAGTGATTCTACGCTCACCTTGATCTAAAAGAACCATAAATAACTAAACGTCGCCATCCAGTTGAGGCTTGTCTTATGATTTAGTGACCCTAAGGGAGTTTAATTCGATAAAAGTTGAAGGACTCTCTCTTGGTTTGAAATTATCTTTGGGGCCTTATGGGCTGCATCCTTGGGAAAAATGCAGAATGGTCAAGACTTTTCGTCACGCTATTTGACAGGACAAGAGGGACTGGCACACCTCTAGCATGTTTCTGCTCGTCTTCTGTTCAATTTTGAAATAAGAGAAGGTCGTCAAAGAGAATGAATCACAAGCTTTTGTTGGCGCTGAAACTTAAAATTCTAGTGGAATGGGGGTGAAGGAGAAGGCTGAGGTGTTTGTAGGGGAGACTATGGAGAATTAGAGTCTGATGCATTGGTCGCAGAGAAATGGTAATGGTTATGGCCGCGTCCTCTCTTCCATGTCATCAGCTTGGAAAAGGTTTTGAGGAGAAGAGAGAGAAGGAAGATGGATGATATTGGTCAAACAGCAAGTGAAACTAACTTTAAGATTTTCTAGGTATTTGAAAGTGAAGAAGATTGATTGTTGTTGCCATTTGGAATCAGCCCGACCAAGACACCGAGCTAGCTAGATTACTGGAGTGCTTAGATGGTTCAATGGCTTCTGCACTTGGATGGTGATAGCATTGACGGTGGCCATTTCCAAGATGATGTTGAATGGTAAAGAGCATGCTTGGACCTTTACTTTGACATCATATTCGATCTAAAATAGCAAAGATGAGAAATTTTCTTGTTGAAAAGTATCTAATAGGAGATCCTCTGATGATGCTTAAGATGGACAAATTCTAAAAGATACAAAAGAGGTATTATGAGAGCGGTGAAGTAGTAGTGTAAGGAAATAAAAAAACGCTTAAGAGTACTTATCTCGAGAATCTCTCGGGAGTTATTTATATAGGCAAGAGTCAGTATCATCATCGGTGAAATCAGACGCACAGACCAATAGTTTTTGGTAATTGATCGTGCATTCTGAATATTATATTACATGTAGGCGTTCTGGCATGGTCACTCATCTTGCTCCATACATCTTGCTCATTCATTATGCATTCATGGAAACCATTCACAAGTACAGTGGAATTGTCACCAGTTAAGAGAAGAGTTTGAAATTTGAGGGATTCTCCACATGCCTCGGGTTGGCTACATGGTAGTCTTTGATTGGTTAGTCAAAGGCTTAACGTTGTTCTCTCATTGATCAGTTTGCCTCAGCTATGGTCAGTTCCGAAATGTAGCATTTGCTTGATTATTTCTAATATGCATCTTTTGTGACTAGTAGAAGAAAAATTATATTATCAAATTCTCTTATTTATGAATATATCATGAATATGTGCATAACCGGCGTATTCTTTTTATTATAACAAAAATGGCCATTAGCAGTATTTTTAAATACTGCTATGAGCTAGAAAGAATGCTACAAACATTTTTAATGGCATATTTATGGCATTTTTTTATGTATCATCTTAAGATGATGTTGGTAATTAATTATTGACATTTTTAACAAAAAATTGATAAAAATTTTTATTTTAGTGGCACATGTAAGTGCCTTTAAAATATTAATGTCAGTATTTTTTATATATTGATAAAAATTATCAAAAAATAAATAATATATCCTAGAATTACAATGAAGGAAGGGTTCAAACAAATGATTTCTTGTTTAAATGGTAAGCTTTTAACCACTAACCACTAATCTATAACTTATATTATTAATATATAAATATAATTTATTTAACTTATTAACATACATTCATATCATCAATAAGTGATCCTAAGAATATATATGTATAATAACATATTTTATGAGATTGGTATGACTAAATCAAATCCTATATAAAAATTAATAATTTAAGATTTAGCGGTAATTTTTTAAAATTTTTTAAATTATGATATTATTTATCGGCATATTAGTTAAATATCATAATAGTAATTCTGATTTTCTGAACTTTAAGTAATATGCCGTAAAATATAAATTTATAGTGATATTTATAATAAAGTACCTCTAATTAAAAAATATTTATTGAAAGATAGCGGCATGTTTATCAAAATATAGCAAAAAATTAGATTTTAGTGGTATATAATAAGAAATATCACAAGCAATTTACTGTCAAAAATCATTTTTATTATGGTATTTGTATCTTTTTGATGGATGGCATACGTTCATTTGAGACGTTTATGAAAAAATAAAGGGCCTTCTTGGAATCCCTTCTCATATATTAGTGTCCTATTATAGAATTCTGTTCCTTTAATCCATCTGCTTACCATCCCATGTTGCTACTCACATAAATTCAGTGTTGGATGGTGTTGCTACTCAAAACCCAGTCAGACAGTAGACTGCCCTACTTGATGGAGCTGGAGGAGTGTAACTTGGAATTGAAGTGGATCCGCAATCATAGAAAACAGTTAGCAGTTTATTGGATGTATTCTGTGGAGATCAAAATGTTTAAGTTAGATAAAATTTCAAGAGAAAATAGAAAATATGAAAGAGAGAGAGAGAGAAAAGTATTGTGTGAGGTTTCCTCTTTTGTATTTGAGAATCCCTTGTGTTTGGTATTCATGGAGACCAATATGAGAATCTTTGTGATTGAGATTACAAGATTATCAAACAAGCAATTTAAATACTTTATAAAAATATATCTTATCAAATATGTCATGATTTGAGTACTTGCTTTATCATGTTAGTCGGTCATGACATATCTTTTTAGACGGATTGAGATCAGATCAAGTTGTGATCGTTTATTGATCATTTGAAGAGCTGATTGGTCAGTAATTTTGCTAATATATATATATATATATATATATATCATTGTCGAATCTGTTTGATTCAACAGACTGAGCCGCCGGACAAAAATTTTAGGAGCTATGTCAGATAGAGAGCATTGGCATTCACTTGATGCTCCTCTTTTAGTTCTTTTGCATCTTGTTTTAACTCTGCATCCCTCACTCGACTTCAATTACTTGATGATAATCGTGGGAGGGGCATCTAGCCCTCTGATTCCCAAAAAAAAAAAATCTAAAGGCTGCCGGCACTATGAAACTCTAGCAGACATGATTTATGCGATTACGGGAAGATTCCGAGTAATTAACTGATAATATCGTTAACACCCATGTAAATACCGAACAGACTGACAATAAAGTGCTCGATCAGATAGCACGGGTGGTTGGTAATACCTAATTAATAAATCTTCACATAAGCTCAACCAAGCTCGTTATGCAAGCCACGAATTATTCAGCCATTTTCATGTACCCAATGCCGAGATCAGTTACCACAATTCGTCGAGGCGACGGTGTCCAACCTCGCAACAAAGACATTCAGATCCAAGTTCCCAACAACATAGTTGATTATAAAATGACATGCACTTTTGAGAAGACATGACCAGTACTCCACCACTAATGCATTACAGCCAGATCCAACTATAAAATACCAACAGTCATAAGAGCTCCCATGGGTAGAACTTCTGCTTGTACACAAGCTATCCACCACTAAAGTTCAGTTCGTTAGCAAATGAATGATAAAAGGCGACAAGAGTCAAACAACTGCTACACTGGTTCACATGCTACCTATCTGCCACAAAGTAATAGAGTCACATTACAAAAAAAAAATAAAAAAAAATAAAAAAAATAATATACATATATATATATATATATTCAGAATCCAAGCTGCCCCTGATGACCTCCAACCACCACCCAGCAGCAGTCAGCCGCGGCAGCAGAGATTCTTATCATTCCTGACCATCTCGCTCCTCTACCTGTGATCTCCGCTTCTCTGGCCTCCTTTGTTATTCAAGGTCCAGCAGGGAGAGTACACTTCCCAAACTCTGCAATGATTAACAAACAAATGTGTCACTCGTTAGTAATTATAAAGCTATATCAAGGCGCATCCAACGTGCTGCGTCAAATGTAAACAGGTTTATCGATTATCCAATATGTACTTTTAAATCTATACCTCCACTGGTCCACCACTAACTAGTAATCACCATGAATGGGCTAAAGCATCCTATGCCGGGTTAAAAGAAAAGCTTTAGAGGGGAAGACGAACGGAGATTTCGAGATTCGTACCAACCCCTGATTCAGGGGCCGGACCAGGGAAGAAAAAGCAACGCAAACCGCGCCAATTCCTCTCCCCAATGTACTGCACAACGCGACACAGAAATAGCTAAGACGCATGGCATCGTGCCGTGGGACAACGCACTGTCTCGTGACCGTACATACCGCACTGGCTGGCACTAGCAGCGTCAACAGCGACGGAAGACTGCAGAAGTACACAGACCTTTGCTCGAGAACCTTTGCTACCAAACGAGCTCTACCTTGATTAATCATATTGATCTAAGCGATATCGTAACGATCCAACGGTCAGGAACAATCATCTGATCTAAAACTTCCCAAGCTTGCGAGCTAGCTAACAGAGGATGAAGGGAAGGGAAGGGAAAGGAAGGGAAGGGAAAACTACTCACTGGGGGGCTGGGAGACGACGTAGGCCGCGCCCTCGAACACGCAGGTGCCGACCCCTCGGCCTTTCTTCTGGAAGTAGGAGTTGAAGGCGTATGAGGCGTGGGCCTCCAACGTGTTGGGCTCGTAGCAATCTGCCCCGCGTTGGATCGGCCTGCAGTCCGCCCCTCCCTCCCCGCACGCGTAGTCCAGTGCCGCCTGCAGCCTCTGTCTTCCTACCATTCCGTTCGCCACGCACCACTTCTCTCCCGTCGAGCTCGCCGATACTCTCCCACTCCCCGTCGACGTCGACGGTGACGGGGACGAGGAGCCGTCACCTCCGCCCTTCGCTCTTCCCCTGTCCTCTTGCCACCTTAGACCACCACCACCGCCGCCGCTTAAAGTGAACTCGATGTCGTACACCTTCTCCTCGTTCGGGTAGAAGAGGCCGTAGTTCTTCTCGGAGGTGGGCCCCGGCTTCTGGTCCTCGTTGAAGAGAGCGAACAGGTAGACGTCCAGGTCCGCCTGCGGCCGCTGCGGCGTCCCGGCGTTCCCTGACAGCACACGCCGCACCAGATTGCCGTTGTAAGCCGCCGCGTTCGCCGCCCCTGCCCCTGTCTCGTTCGCGTCCCCCTTCGACGGCCACCCAGTCTCGGAGATCACGACTTTAACATCGTCGTACTTGAGGGCTGACATTGCCGCGAACACGGCGTCGATCTGGGCGTCCAACAGGCTGTAGTACTTGAGCCCGCTCCCAGAGTCGAGCACCCCCGGGTTGGGGCGGAAGAGGGCGTAGTCCAGGGATATGACGTCTGTATTGGCCTCGTAGGCGAAGAATGGGTAAGCGTTGACCATGAGGTAGGAGCCGGTCTGGCGGAGGAGTTCCAGCATGGGCTTCATCACCGGTTCGGCCAGGTCGGACCGGAATGAGCCGGCCGATGAGGGATAGGAGTTCTGGAGCGCGGTCAGAGCTAGGGGGGACGAGACCTTGACGTCGCCGTCGAGTCCGAGGCGGGCGAGGGCGGCGTGGACATTCTGCATGGCCGGGACGAGCGCGGCAGTCAGGTTGCGGGGGTCGACGAAGACCTCATTCCCCACGGCGATGGCCCGGATCCGAGTGGCGGGATGGTAGGCGGCCACGTTGCGCTGGACCCAGGCAAGGGCAAAGCCCTGGCGAGAGGCGGTGGTGGCTAACTGCTCGTTGGGTAGTGAGACCACCACCCGGATGCCGGTACCTGCGAGGGCGCGGAGGACGGTGGGGTCGACGTCGTAGAGCTTGACCTGCTCGATGCCCTGGGCCTTGAGGAGCTGCACCACCTTCGCCGCTGGCGGGAGATTATTCGCCACACGTCCATAGTTCACTCCTATGGCTCCGGCCTCTGCGCTCCCAAAAGTTAGAGAAGAAGCAAAACAAACACATTAATATGTATGTTGTAAGTATATGGCACAATGAGGGTAAAAGAAAGAGAGAAACTAAGTTGGGTTTTTAAACTCACCGGAGGAGGGGAAGAAGGGGGTGACAGAGAAGAAGAGGAGGAGGAAACAAACGCTAAGAGGCCCCATGCTCTGCGACAAACAGAGCATGTGGGAGGAGAATGGGGAGAAAAAGGGTCTCTTTTTCTAAGGAGGGAGAAGGTTTGGGGGCTGAGTTTGGAAAGAAAGGGAATGAATGGCTCCGCGGAGGAGATGGGGAGGGACGAGGCTTTAAGCTGGTCCTTCTTTTGTTTCCTCCGGCGGGAGTGTGGTGGGGCCCACCCACGTAGGGGGTGGAGCTGGGTAGTGGGCCCGACATGGGTACGGTATAGATCTGCTGGTCTTGGCCTGACAACAGTGAGTGGTGCCGAATGCTGATAACGGAGGATGACTTGAATGGCAAATGTAGGACGGGTATTGTTAATTTCTTTTTGGATACGTGGCGACAAATCGATGGGGATCAAGTGACTTTGTGAGCACAGGGCCTGGGACCGGATCGGCATCCCGGCCTGACACACCCTGCGCGCCGAGCGAGGCGGGACCCCACCAAGTCGACCGTTTACGGAGCTGGCTCGTGCGAAAGAACGGTCACGAGATTTAATTAAACAACAACTGGGAATTGGGAGGGAAGAGACTACTAGAAAGCGGAGATGGTTGATAATAAGGAACGGGCACGGACCGCTATTATTGTTTTGGGAAATTTGGTGGGGACTGCATGGTTGGTAACAGAGCATCTCTGTCGTCGTCTGAGTAATTAATCAATTATTGCTTACGCTGCGTGATCCACGTCAGCCACGAAGGCAGCCAATCACCCAGGCGCATTGGCGTGGGCTCCGTCCATCACGAGCTCACCACAGCTTAGAGGTACGTTTGACATGGGATGATCCATCCAAAAAGCAAGAATAGCGTGAATGGAAACGATGAGTTTACCGCATTTGATTGAATATAATAATTTTATATAAAAATAATTTTAAATTATTTTTATTTTTCAAATCATCCCTGAACCTAACAAAGAAATATCCATATTTGAGATTAAAAATACAAGATTATTTCCGAACAGTAATTTTAAATTCAAATATAAAGGTAAAAATATTTTTCAATTTAATAAAAAATTAATATATTAATATAATATTAATATATATTATTAATTATAATATTATCATATTATGATTTAATGATAATTTTAAATTAGAGTAGAAATATATTGTTATATTTTATATTTATGTAATAAAAATATTTAATATATTACTTTTATTTCTTTATTTTTTTAATCAAAATAAATATTCACATTAATAAATAATATATTATAAATATAAGTAAAAATATTAATTTTATAATAATAATTAATATATTTTTATGGAATTAATAATTTATAGGACTAATAAATATATTTTTATAGAATTTATTAATTCTTAATATATTAATAAGATTATTAATATTTTATTAATAATATATTATATATGATTAATAAATATATTTTTGTGAAATATATTATGAATAGTTTTGGTATTATGTAACTAGTTATCTTTGATTCTCCTGAAATATCAAATAAATTATTTATAAATATTAAAAAATATTTAATCATTAGATTATGATCAATCAAATATAATGATCTCATATTATAATATTCTTGTTTAGATCACCAAACATTATCTTAGTGATTAGTTGGTAGCGTGCATGGCTACGTTAGTGCACGCAGGGCACCCTTGGATTTTTCCATCACTTGAGCCGTAATATCCGCCTAGTGGAGCAACGCAGCCTAACTTAACGGTCCCCTCCCAACGTCCACGGTCATTAGCGAGGAGCTTTATCAGCATTTTTTTTTTTTTTTTTTTGGGTACAACGAGATTTAGCGGCATTTAGTGGACCGTTAACGATGAGATAAACTTATACGCCATCGTCCACTGGATGCTCAGATGCATTTAGTGATCAAGAAAGCTTGGTGACAAGCACGATGCCATCCTCTGAAATCCGAAGTCTTTCGTCTCAAAAGTAGGTATCTAACAACTACCTATTTGAAAAGTCTTCTATATTGCAATAATTGGAGCAGTAGACGAGCATGGATCCTCTATGGTGCATGGGATGCATCACAAAATACTGTACAGTCTTTGTGGATCATCAGAAGATAAATAACCATCAAATAAGAGACTCCATTCATCTCCCGACATACAACCCGCTAGACCCTTGCAGCTCTCTAAATATCAATCAATAATCGGTGGGCATCCACATATCTATTATGATCACCCACCTCACCACCATGCTGGAATCTCCCTCCAAGATGGAGTTGGGCGAAGGACATTAGCTGCATATCTAGTCCCTTCCCATGCGCCTCTCAATTTAGCCAAATAATGGTAATGTCATATGAATGGCATCTCCCGGGCGCCAAGAAAGATGAGATCTGACCTTGGATCACGAATCTTGATCTACCAATGTAGCCTCCCTCAGAAACATTGCCATTGAAGTTGATATTAAGTAACCAAGGGGTGGGGGCTCCAATATGAAGAAGATCCTTTGAGAGCACAAAACTTGCTCGCAAGGAGTCTCAAATTTTCCTATCTCCCTCAACATCTCCGATCGTGACTTAACAAAGGATTTCTAAAGCTTACATTGAGTCTTGGTGAAAAGATGTTTCTGCTCAAATATCCTTCCATTTTAGCTCAGTCAGATGTCATAAGCAATGTAAGCTGCCTCCATGGCCTTTCTTTCTCTAAAGATCTCTTCAGAAACCATTCTTTAAAGAACTCCATAAATGCTTCAATAGAAGTGGTAATCAGTTGAGGCATGCTAAACATCCACTGCCCTAGGGCACTGAAATAACATGTGAGGTACAGTCTCCTCAATCTCTGGGTAATCATCACGAAAAGGGGAGAAGTGGGGAGACTAATTTCCCATCTCACTGAAATTGAATGGCAAGAAATTCGGGGACATATTACCTTCCATAGGAACAAGGCAACTCTGGAAAAACTCTAGGTTTCCACACCCAAGTACTATCCCTAAGCTTTGATGGCATTGGTCAAAAGAGCTTATAGAGATCCCCGATTTTTGCTCTCGATGATGATGTAGGTCCCTTAATGAACCTATGAGGAGTATCAAAGGCAGGGATGACACAAGTCATCACCTTATCAGCCAAACTATCATCTAAGAGTCTAGATATCATGTTGAGGTCCCACGTCTTCTGACTCTCTGTCCAAAGGTCCTTGATAGATAAATCTTTCACCAACTCCACATTGATAGTGGTAGGCATGAGGCATAAAAGAGTGGAGAACAGCCAAGGATCTCTCAGCAGCCTGATAGAAACAAATTGAAGTTTCTAAAAGGGTAAATATACATATTTTTAAATCTTAAAAATTAAATACATGTAGAGGACTATTAATAAGAATAAAGTACAAATAAAAAAAGATATTCATCATCCTCGTGCCAGTTAGAGATGCGTCATTTAAATTTAGGCAATTCATGGGCGCTGCATGCATGGCCAGTGTAGGCACAAACATACTTCATAAATATTAGTAGTACATTATACTAGCAAGTTGCACACATCAAGTTAAATAATGTCGAGGGTTGGTGCGGTGGTTGTTCCGTCTAATTTTACAAAACTCGGTGGCTCTTTTACACATCGCTATAACATGTGACTGGTACATGTGCGTTGGCCTAATGTTCTTTGGTTGGTGGGCACCAATAAACTGACGTTCTTCTTGTTATCCTTAAAAAATTTTATATACATAGTTTCTGTCCTTGATTGACTTAATTCCACTGGGGATTCCATGCGGTTTGCCGGCAGGCACCTGGCTCTCTCCTCCCCTTCTCAGGTTATTTCCGGTGGAGATGAAACGTGGTTAGACACCGACCATCGAAGTAATAAAAGTAAAAGCAGAAAGAAACATGCTAGGTGCACCAAACCTGTCAACCACCACCCACATCTCCGTGAGATATGGAAACCAATGGCGACAGCCAAACGTGTTTGCTATTTAAATAAGAAAATGAAACAAAAAGGAGTAGCGGCTGATTTATATCTATAATGTACGTAAGAAAGATAGACAACAATGCAAGATATCGTAATTTAGAATAATGCTGATTTAAAACAAAGGATAATGGTAAATGCCCACATTTGCTATTGCATTATGTGACAGCAAGAACAGGTCATGTCTGCATCCGGAAACGAAACTTGTTCACGGAGAAATGTCAGATAATTGGTTCTACCTTAGTTGATTAGTTGACATAATTAGTTTATCCGCTTTCAAAGGAATTCAAAGATCAACATGGATATAAACAGCCACAATGCATTCATAATCACAATATCAATTTCCACTAAATTAAAACAGAGAGAAGGTTTTGCGCAAATGAGATTTGAGGATCGCCATCCCACCAACTGCACGCATCCGGACGCCAAGCAGTCAACTCTAAATTTTTTAGCACTGTCTGAATCTGGCCAAACGTCATGGACAGATGCCAAAATAGGCTATCGAAAGAAAGCTTTCATCGAGAAGTAATCAAACAAAATGTAAATCTGAATCACATGTTGCTCCATGCTATTTAATTTTCTTTACGTGTTGCCGAGAAATCACAGGGGGTAAGGCAGCTAAAGAGAGATGAATGCCCGAGTGGTAAGGGATACTGGCCTCAAGACAAGGGATCTCTTACCTCAACCCCAACCAAGACTTCTTTTTGGATCCCCGCGTGCTATCACTTCCATTCAAACCGCCCCAGTAATGAGTACAAAGAGCATAAACTGCAGTTCTTGCAGCTTGACCGGACTAAATAATATGCAAAGTTTCCCAGCTGCTCTGTGCTCTGTCACACTTCTCCATGCAGGATGATTGAAAAGTACAGAATTATATATAATAATAACATTATACAACCTGTGATGGCTACCGCATACCCACTCAAACATATGTACAGAAGGGCGTCTGTATATTTCTAGGGAAGAAAAGAATGAAAGAATGCAGTGTTGCCGTTGTCTAACCATGGCCTTCTGTGTCATATATTTCACTAGTCAATCGCCAACTTTTCACCTCCTGCTTCGCCTCCGGAGTTTCTCTTGGAAATGCAAGGTATGCCTGCCATTGAAGAAGAAATTTTCAGTAACGACTACTATAATGTCTGGTTGCCTCTGGTTTTCAAGTCGATGAAACCAGATAATCAGGAAACTTACTTCGGTATGGATCCTCCGCATTCTTCCAACTGCACCAAAGAACACAAAATGAGGGGAAAATGAGGCATGAAGCACAAACGAGACATGCAATTTTGTATATTCTCAACTTACGAGTAAAAGGATAAAGGAACCAAAAGAAATATGACAACTACAGTTGCTAACAAAAACATTACAAAAATGACAGCAATGGCTAATTGGGCTCCATTGGGGTGGCTAAGTTTTTCTCATTTTTTCATAGCCCATGCATATTACTGCTAAAGGTTATCTTAGCTTCAAAGATAGACGTGAAAGAGATGGAAGGTAGGTGAAGGTAATTTAGAAATCCCATAATCTGCCTGGTTGTAGAATTAGCCAGAACAAGCACTCACTATTGTAAGAAATGCTTAAAGAGACCTCAATCACGGATCCATAACTATAGTTCTGGACTATATCATACAATCAATGATGGTTCTTATTACCAACTACAACACAAAATGCAGCTCATGAATGGTAGTGATCTACACTGTTAGCAGGACTCCAGGAATCTAGAGGTGGCATCGTTGGGACAAAAACAAGGAGAGTTTCAAAAATTGTGCATAAATGATAAACCTCATGCTGAAAAAAAAATTCTTTACTGTTCATGTCTTTATTCGATATTTGAAATCAAAATTTCTGGACATCAACCAAAGATAAGCATGCGCCAAAAGAGTGATTTCTTCAGGTTTTCTTGATATGATGAAGGTGGACAGTGTCCATGAAGGAGTGGCTTGACCTAGTACCAACCCTCCATGGTTTACCAAAACTTTGAAAGTGTCCAGACCAAGAGGTTGGTGGGAAGGCTTGATATAGCAAACTGCTTTATCTGTTTGGCACATGATAAGCCACCATCTGAAAGAAAACCTAATACCTAATGATATATATATAGGCTATAGTCTCCATTTAATAGGCATCAACGAGACATTCTTTTGTGGAAGGACCAATCATTAAAGTTATCAGCCACAACTTTCAGAAAGCAGATCAGTTGCTTTCAGATGATGGATAAATTTAAGTGATATTAAAATCAATAGTAAAAGATTAAGCTCACAAGTAAATTATAAATATAAGGAAAATTGCTGGAAAAACAGTCCTCTGAACATTGATATTGAGGTCAGGAAAATTAACCTAAATGTTAGGCCACTGCACAGCATGAATCAGATAATGCCCTTCTTTCACATTCAAGATGAGTCCCTTTTTTGAAAAACAATGCTTGAATTCAATAGGTGTCCTAAATAGCGCTCTTGATATTTGCTAAACTAACCTACCTCAGGGAAAAGCTGTTACAGTTATTCCAATTCACATCCATCTTTTTGCAGCAGCAGAAACTGATCGATAGAAGAAAATAAGTATGTCTTTCCAAAATGGATAAGATAGATCTATAAGACTAAAATGGAAATACTCATGGTAAACAGCCAAAGATAAAAACAAAAGTTTTTATTATTCTTGCAGAAATTCACACCTACTAACTAAAATATCTGAAGGAACTTACAGGAGCCTGTTTTTTATGTTTCAGCCTGCCTTCACCAGAACATGAATGTGCTGAACTACCGACAGCACGAGATATGCGTACAAGGAACTCCCTTATATAATTGTAAATGCTGTACACCAAAGGCCAATTATAAAGAACAGCAATGAATGTCATCTTGTAATCAAATATGCATTATATTGGAAAATGAACTACAGTAAATGTTGCAATCCCTAAAATTTACAGTAAGTAATGCCGAAATGCATTAACAAAGGAAATTACCCAAAATCAATCAAAAAAATGTTTATTACTTAGAGAAGAGAATTGGAACTTTCAGGTAGTTTTCACTGTAATTACCCTGAAGAAGTGAGGAATACAAGTTTAATGACACATAGGCTTCTTTGTTGTTTGGACCAGGGTGGTACCCGAGAATTTTTCCGAAGAAATGGAGGTGGTGAATGGGATTATCAGGGAAGGATGTACCTGATGGTGCTCTGAATTAGCTAACTCATGGTTGTATTTATTAAGTTTCTTATTTGATTGTAGTTTGCAGGTTCTGGTTATCTTTCCCATCTTTCATTGTTTATTTCAACTTCCCAATTAAATAGATTGGTTCGTATTTTTTAAATCTTTCCCAAAAACATGCAAAGCCCAATAAGCACATATATGCAGGAATGCAAATGCATTAAGCTTTTCCCTCAAGAAGCAAAAAAAAAAAAAAAAGAAAAATTCTTTTGAAGCAATTAAGGATAAAATTAACATATATAAAAACACCACTATAAACATTAATCAAATATGGATAAATTCAAATGTTACTATACAAATAGACATTCACGTGAACATACCCATTTGTTGAAGATCTCTGTTCAATCTTGAACAGAAAGCCTCATCTCATTTATACAAATATTATGCTCAGATCGCAAATTAAGATTAAGATACTTATCATAACTACTTTTTTAAAAAATATTTTTTGAAAAGCCTGTGGGATTGCATACCTCAGGCGGTGTCTATTGCAGGTCGCGCAGAAGGCAACAAAGCCATAAAGAATGCTTCGAAGTGCTCGAAAAATCTGAAGGACAAAAGTAATAAGTATTTCTGATGTATCAAACATGGATGGTCATAGGCATATCAGTACCACAAGTCCTCTAACCTGAGAAAAAAGGTCATTCCAAAGGGATCGCCACATAGAAGCTTCATAAGCATCCACAGTAGCTTCAGATGCAGATGCTAATTGAAATATGGAACTAATAGATGACCAACTTTCTCTGATGAGATGGTAAATGTTAATGAAAAGCGTCGCTACAGAACTTGCTATTGCAAGAACCAAGCGGAAAGGAGCTGTCAAAGTTCCCCAAAGGACCCAAATTACTGGGTATATAACATAAGTTGCTGCAACAAAAGACCCCAACATTCCACAATATATGAGATTTAATGAAAAAGCTCTAAGAGGAAATAATTAAATCTTATCAAAGAAGATGTAAGATAGCTAGATTCATACCAACAGTCCATGCAGTACTGAAGACAAGCCAGAAAGGCCAAACTATAATCTGCAGAATCTCCACAATGATGCTGCATGATGATCCCACTACAATCCAAGTTATAGAACCTAGCCACTCAACTGTGGCAAGACATATATTCCAGATAGGAAGAATTATTTCCGCAAGCTCCATAATGGGACCAGCAATTGGCCTAGTCAAAATTGAAAGTAGAGACTTAGTGGCACGCATGACCATAAGGAACCATGATACAGCTTTCTCAAAGTTATGAAGAAAAAGCATGGTTCCCAAATACTTAATTCTTGAAACCATTTCCCAAGTTTCTATCCAGTCAAAAAAGGGCCCAAACAAGCGTGATGCAGTTGCCTTTAATACTGGAACATTCTTATACAAGTCATAAAATCCTATAAGGACAGTGACAATGGAAATCAGGACATATAAGGCTCTTGCCAGAGGGCACATCCATGGACGATAAATTTGGCAAAATACTGGGTATGACTGAAGGAAAATGACCCAGGAAGGAAGACCATATTCTAACAATGTGAGCAGCCTCAAGTCAGACATAATTATTTTCTTCAGCTTAAATGGGAGATCATGATCATTAAATCTGAACAAAATGAGAACATCTCTGTAAGTGGTAGCCTCAAAAGATGAACCTGTGCACTCACTGTCACTGCTAGGGGAAGATGAGGATCGTGAAATTCTTGGTGAGCTCATAGTTTCACTGTATTCTCCCTCAGAAACTTCATCAAACTCCCTTCCCATTTTTGATTTCATTATCTTTCTTCTCTTGCAAGGCCCATAAGCTGGAGGTGGTGTATAAATTGAGCTTACAGTATCTTCAATTTCCTCGGAAGAATGAACAGAGTCAGAATTATCAAAAAAATGTTTGTCCACATCATCTTCCTCATCACTCACATTCCCACTAGCCCCAACAGGGTTTGAAATATCTTCCTGAGCATCATAAAATACATCTCCTGTAAAGGTAATTCTATTGTTAGTGATAGAAAAAAATGATAAGATATATAAGGTAATTGAGTTCTATATACCTCTAGTAGAGACACCGTCAAGATGCTCTTGCAAGAGAGAACGCTCATGGTAGGTCCCAGAAAACCATGAAGAAATGCAGCTTGATGCTTGTTCAATGCTATCAAATTCCCATCTTTTCATTAACTTAACCTCCAATGCCATTGATGTATCAGTCTGTAAGTAATATGACAGTTAAAAAGTTGACTGTCTATTAGAATTCAATATGACTACCATTGGATTCGCAGATAAGGTAACTGGTAAATTGAACCCAAAGATGTGGTGATACCTGAAGTTCATTTACATAGTTTATACCACGGACATGAGCCCATTCTACTTCGAAAACAATAAAACCATACAAGGTGTGATGCAACTCCTTATTCAGCAGAAAAGAATCTTTTAGTTTCTTTACCGGAATCAATGCCTTCTTCTGATACAATGCAGCATCAATCACAGAGAACCATCTATATAGTGTCTTTTGCTTAATGGGATTGGACATAGAGCTATTTGTGAAATCTAGCCCTTTCCCGATATCCCTTCTCTCTTTCCTAGCTCTAGTATTTGCAAAAGGAGACAACCTAGACTGAAACAAGAGAAACAAAGGTTCAGTAATCTATAATGCCACTTTAAAAATCAAAGCACAGAAAAAAGGTGGTTTTCAGCATAACCTTGGTAACCATCAATTGCCATAGGCGAGCAGGTCGTGTGTCCTGGCCAATCAACCATGGCCGGTTGTCAACTAGGATAAAGATCTTATTACTTTTAGTGGCCAGAAAAAGAGTCAGACGTGAAAGATAAGACTGTAAATCCCTGCAAAATACAGCAAAACGCAGTCAGTAAATCTCTCCAACCCCCACCTTCATGATGCCATGAGCTTATGCTTATAATTAAAAACCTGCTAGTTCAAGGCCTCTTGGACCCACTTAACAGAAATATCTGGTGGAGCACATGGGTCTAAAACTGCTAAACAACCCCCTTATGCATAAATAGGCTTTTAGTCTAATCAGGAAAAGGCCCCTGCAAATATCAACACATGGAAGTCAAGCACTCCTTATGGGACAGGGAGACCATCGCAAATCAGCTTTTCCTTAACATGTTATAATATCCTTGTAATCAAAGAGACAGACGGGGTATCCATGTGGGCGAAGCTTGGTTCAAGTATAGATTCAATGTGAGAGTTGGAGACCACGACTAAGACAACATCATATTGTTTATATCAAAGACAAGGTGAAGCCCTAATCTCTAATTTATCATGCTTACTTGGCTAGAAAACTGCAGACGTGCTCTAATTTCTGACAAATGTCATTCGAAATATAAAAAACACTGGAAAAACATCAAGGAAATAACTACAGAATAGCAATAGACGATCCAATAGTCTCACAATTTTGAGTAGATCAAGCTTTGTTACTGCAAATAAAAGTGGTGCTTGTCAGATCTAGAGATGGTAAATCGCAAAAATGCTAAGATCACGATTCTCGAGGTCAGTAAGATTATGAGAAACAAGTCAATAATGCAAATCTTTATGAACAAGATTAGATACATCACTCTTCAATAGCAAGTGAACAACGCCGATATTATACCTTAAAAACCTATTCAAAAAATAAGTGCATCATCCGTTTAGAATTGTAGCAGAAACAATATCTGTGATGAAAGTGAAAATATATTACTCTACCCTTAGGCTCTGATTCCACGAGAAGCAACTAGGCGGAAGAACAGTAGACGTGCCATATCTTCTGCTTGTCTCCCGTGAGTTACAATTATATAGATCTCGTAAAGGAAAAATCTTGCTGGCATTACAAGCTAATTTTAAAGATTTACTGGATAACGATTGATGATTCATTGCAAGAATACAAGCAAAATCAGATCGAAAACAGGGGAGTGCATGGAATAGTCCGATAAACAACAAACGGAGACAATCATAATCTCCCTTTGAAACTAGAAATTATCGTACCCTCAGCAGAAGATAAATTCTACTTACCCAATCTGCAAACTTGTGAGTGGAAAAAAATGGCGGTCCTCGGCGGTTCCCATCTCGACCGATCTGTAACCAAGACTCCCAGAAACACAAAAAATGCAAAGCCTTAATAAAGAGGGAGGAGACTTTAATTCAAATCCATAGTCTAAACAAGAGCAAGTATTGGAAAGAGATCTAAAACCTGGAGCCGTGTCAAAGGAATTCCATGGTCGACAACCTGGGGGGAAGAGAAGGAGACCGACTAGAAATCCAATTCCTCCGGAATTCATAACATAACAACGAGCACACCGAGGAGACGAAGGAAAGCAATAAAAACGGGTAGGAGAGAGCGATCGGAAAAGGAGACAATTAATTAATCCTTCTTTCTCTTTCTCTCTCCGTATTACTCCCCCTTAACTGATCACAATAAATAGCATTACTTCGCTTGCAAGGCGTGTCGCGGCGATGCCTCTCGTCCTCCACACGTCCCCAGGGGACGCCGTCACGCTGTCCATCCGCCAGACTCCGCGCGGCGCCGCACCCCTCTCCTCATTCTCGGGCCCCACGTGATCCGCGCCTCCGCCGCGGCCACTGCCGGCGGCGCTATAGCTCCGGTCGTAGGTGCTCGCCGGCCGTCGGGCGACACGCGCGGGAACGAAAGCGGCGGGGGAGCAAGCGGACACGCCGGACTCGCCGAACAGCGGAGATCATTTCATCCACGCGACGACGAAACAAACGCCGGTGGATAAATAGGAAATAAAAGAACTCCATTTGGAGAGAAATTAGAGAGGTTGGTGGACGGAGTCGTCTCTCTCTGACACGAAGACGCAACCTGACGTCAAATCGTTTCTTTTATTTAAAAGAGCAAACAGCTTTTTTTCTCTCATCCACACTCGCCACGTAAGACTTTTCCGAATAAACTCCAGATTTGGTTGATGGAAATGGCTTTTGATGTTATAAGTACTGTAGGGACGGTTGTCCTTATCTTCGACGCCTTTAGGAAACGGCGGAGCCGGGTTTCGGGGGGGAAGGCCCTACGTCCTAACAGAATAACGTGGATTATTCTGAAGCTTGGCTCCAAGCCATTACAAAATGGTCTGTATGAATGTGCCGAGATATAGGCATGCAAATATATCCAAGATCCCGAGTGGATGAAGGGCCCGGCAAATGTGCTGCAGCCTTTTAGGTTCATGCTCAAATTATTATGGGCACTTTAAAAAAGAGAGAGCAAGAGGGAATTTTATGTTGGGGCCGAATCAGTGGGGATCCTGGAGCGCCCTATTTAACCGATCTATTTTGTTTTTCTTTTCACCCCACCAAAGCCTACTAAACGAGCTCTGAGAACATTTACTGCCTTCACCGGTTTTTGCTTTTATTAAAAAAAGGTGGTTGACTTTAATGATACATTAATAATAATAATAATAATAAGTTTTTGTAAATTAAAATAAATTATTTATCAGTTATTTATATTAGTAATATGTAAGTGTGGAAATGCGTACGCTGTTGAGTGGAAAGAGGCCTCATATTTCTAGATTCGGGAGCAAACCATGCACCGAAGATCTATACTGTATTGTGAAGCTCGAAAGAAGCCAGGCAAATCCGAGTTTCTATTTCGCGGCAGATCTGCAATTGAAATACAGATTCCTCCCTATCATTTTTTCTTTCTTGGTAGAAAATTTCTCCCTATCTAGTTGGAGGTTTCTACAACACAGCACAGCCATCAAGTCAATTGCTTGACTCGCTCTGCTTGCAACTTTATCAGTCTGTGGGAATGAATTTAATAAAGCTCTTAGTTTGTGCGGATCGTTGCCTTTTTTTTTTTTTTGGTTCTCTGCTTTCCATCCTTGGGTGAGGAGTGGGCTTTATTTTTGTTTTCCATGCTTGACTAAGATATGGGCTTCTATCTTTCAAGTCAACCCATCCAGAAACATTCAAGGTAAGCGGGTTTGTGTGAAGGATTATCCTATAGGTGTATTAACCAAGACCTAAATGAATCATGAATAAGTCTTTGGCGCTCCAGCTGATGGTCCATGAGGGACTGGATAAACTTTTAAAGTCTAGTGTCACATTCTTACCATATTAATAATCATGCATTGAATCATAGATTAGGTAAGATATGAAAATTTTCATTCAATTAACAATTAAGAGAAATAATTAAAGAATATACCCTGAAAAAAAAAAAAACTAATACAGATATATGGATTGAGGATTGCAAGTGTGCTAGATCAATAAAGGTAGAATAAATAGATAAGGTAGATCAAGGGAAGTTGATTTGATGCCCTGTTGGAAGAATTTAAATTTCTAATAGGATGCGAATGTTGCAAAGAAAGAATGTGATAAGGGCGAAATAATGACTCATAGGTAAAAGGAACAACTAATAACATTGATTAAATTGAAGAATTTGGTTTAATATCATTAGTCTCCATATTATTTCTCTAAAAAAATAAATAGAAGAATAATTGAGGACATGTTGGTAATTCTCCAAGGTAGAATGAGATCATTATACAAAGATCTGGATGAATTGATAAGGTTTCTGGATGAAGAATCTTCTTAATGCTCTGTCGATATCCTCCAACGTGGAATGGAACATTGCATTAGAGAACCTTGGACCAGATTTAGGGATATAGGATCTTTTTGCAACTCACCATGATTATAACAGCCAACTAGAAGCCATGTCTACTGTCGGGATTGTCATGTATCCATGTGTGTAGAATGTCCTTCGAAATGAAATCTCTTTCCCCTTTTATTATATAAATTGGTAGTTATTTCCAGCAATAACTACTTTTTTTTTTTTTTGTTAGTGGTTTCTTGTCCTGATGACTCTCTTCTTGGTCACTATGGATGGTTGGCTCCAAAAATTACATTCTTTTATCTTGGTAGCTTGTTAATTCCAGCAATTAACTATCCAAATACAGTCTTGTAAAAGTGAAAGTGGCTCAACATGGCTCTTTCCTCTGCCACACATAAATGATGAATTAGATCTTGATTGATCTTATACTTTTGACCATTTACTGCATTTGGGCAATGTAAACAAAGCATGGCATATTTAATTCTTTTAGTGTAAACAAGGACAAAAGATAAAAAGCATGGTGCATTTAAAATCTATCACAAATTTGATTTTGTTAACGCCAACATTCTTTATGCCGCTATTTGCCCTCGACGCTGTTTAAAATGCTACTTTCTAAATCCAAACCATTTTCAGCTTAAAAGAATAACAGTTTAGTTTGAGAACAATGACATTGATAGATAACTAAAGCTGTTACATCACTCTCTCAATGTTCATTTACCGTTATTATAATAGCTTTTGCGAAAGCATCAAGTCTACTGGCAGGAAACAGAGCCGAGAAATTAATGGCTGTTGCCTGAGTATTCATTCCAGGAGGACCAAATCCTCGAGAGGCTGCAATAAAAAAATTAGAATCGGCATGGGTTGAAATCGAAATCTCAGAATAATCAAATTTTTTAAATATTTAATTTGTGACCGAAGTTAAAATTAAAATTAAAATTAAATTTTTTAAAAAAAAATAAAGATTGAATTTTAGATAGATTGGATCATTTTCATTCTATTCCAAAATCGAAATAAGAATAAAATTTCTTCTAACCAAATGATTAGAATAAAAATCATCCATTTTCATTCCATTTCTACCGAATCTCCTCCCAACTAAATAACTTCGAAGGATATTATTTTCTACACTAGAGTCTAAAATATATGCATATATGTGTAAGATTATGATAACAGTAAAAAGAAAAAAAAAATATTTACTCTCCAACATGTGATTCAGGATATGGTTTCAAGATATCATGATCTCCGGGGCGAAACTGTATTTTATTTTACATAAATATATTTTGAAAAAATAAAAGATGGAGCATGTATTAAATTGATTTAACATTAAATATGCGATTCAAAAAATATTATTTTATTTCTCTAAAAAATAATCGAGATATTTGCATCCTTTTCAATAGCATAAAAAAAAAGGCCACGAGTCCAGCAGCATAAATAAAAGTCCTCTTTGAAATTGCCCTTTTCTGTGGTCTCCTGTAGTCCTACACCCGCCTCTCCTTTTCAAACTGCACCTAAAACTTGTGAGTGTGCAAACTAAAAATGACTCCTTTTAGCTATGTCGACATGATTTGACCCTGAATTTAAGTCAGCTCAAAAAACAGCATCAACTTGAATGCGTCACTCAATACCAGACAGAAATAATAAGCTTAAAAGGGGTGCTTTCAGTGTCTCCTTTGGACAAAGCTCATTTCACATTAATGACTCGTATTCTACTGGTTTTGGCCAATTTTACATTTGATGTGCAAAACAGAACCCTTTTAACTTAGTTCTAGAATCATCGCTTATGCTCATGATAGCCTCCAATTCAATATAAGATTAAGAACGAGGAAAATTGGTGGTATCGTGATGATAACAACTGATTAAAAATGAACAGAAAACTTGAATATATGTAGGTAATATCTTGCAGCTAATGTCTGGGAAGAGTAAAGCATTTTCTAGGGTTCCTTTTAACCGAGCTTCTTTTTTCTTTTTCTTTTTCTTTTTTTTTTTTTTATAATGAGCAAACCTGCACTGAAAACCTGTAAGAAGTATTACTGAATTTTGAAGCAGGAAAAAATCCAGGCAAATTCGAGCTGATCTGCAATTGAAATACAGATTCCTTCCTATCCGATAGGAGGTTTCTACAACACAACACAGCCATCAAGTCAATTGCTTGACTCGCTCTTTTTGCAACTTTATCAGCTTTGAAATAATACCTGTGGGAGTGGATTTAATAAAGCTCTTAGTTTGCGCGGATCGTTGCTTCTCTTTTTTTTTTTTTTTTTTTTTTGCTTTTTGCTTTCCGTCCTTGGGTAAGGAATGGGCGTTATTTTTGCTTTCCATCCTGGAGTAAAAAATGGGCTTTTGTATTTCAAGTCAACCCATCCAGCAACAAACAGTCAAGGTAAGCGGGTTTGCGTGAAGGATTATCCTATAGGCGTGTGGCCAAGACCCTAAGCGAATCATAACCAAGTCTTTGGCACCATGGCGCTCCAACTGATGGTTAATAAGGGATTGGATAAACTTTTAAAATCTAGTGTTACATTCCTACCATTTTAATAACCATGCATTGCATCATAATTAGTTAAGACCTGAGTTAAGTGATGAGGAAATTTCATTCCATTAACAATTAAGAGTGTTGCGGCCAATCCCCTCATCGCCTGATCGCCGGAAACGAGCACTTGCAAGAGAAGTCCACACTGATCGGAGATACCTCCGGCGGGGACTCTCCGACGGTCAAGTCAGAGAGGAGACTAGACAACAGTAGAAAAGAATCAGGGGCTCAACGGGAGAGAGAGAGAGAGTCCAGGGGCTTCGAAAGAACCTCCCAACACTGTTGCCCTCCCCGTCTTTATAGTAGAGTGCGGCGTGGTTCCGTCATTAATGGCGCAGACAACCGGAGGAGTTGTCAAATCACCGGAGGCTGTCAGAGTCGCCGCAGCCTGACAAATCGCCGTGGGCTGTCAAATCACTGGGGCTGACCTATGTCCTAGGCAGGACGATGTCCCCAGGGCAGCCACATCGCATGTCCTTGTCAGGATAGCAGACCATAACAGTCGTACGGCATCTGGGGGAGCTAACCGACCATACGTTGGTATTCGACTGCGGGGCGTCGGGTGAAGACCCGGAACACCGTCGGTTAGTCTGGCGCATTGCTGGAGTCGGACGTCAGCTGCCACCCCCGACAGTGAGTCGGTGATTTGGACTCCACCGCTCGACTGGTCGGAGACAGAAGGGGCCTGCCCGACCGACACACCTTCGATCGGATAATGTCGGCAGCTACTGTCGGCAATCGTCAGTCGGCGCGGTCGATAGAGTCGAACGTTGGTCGGATAGATTCGAGGGTGAGTCGACATAAAAGGGATCGGTTGGTATACCCCAACAGTTGCCCCCCCCACTCCTGAGTCGGATGTCGTGCTGGCCAGCGTCTCCGCGTGGGCGACGGCTTCGGGCAAAAGGAGTGGATACCCATCACATCATGCTCCGACTCTGACGACCGTACCAATGAACGGTCCAGCGTCAGACGTCTCATTGGTGTCAGACGTTTTATTGGTGTCAGGCGTCCCATCGGGAACAGAAACCGCCATTTCCACCGTCTCCTTGGGAACGCAAACCGCCGTCGGTCAGTGAATCCTGAGACGCGATTTTTTTGCCATGTGGCAGGGGGCCATTGGGCCAAACCTGTTCAGGCGGATGGAGGCGACGTGGTCTGATCTGGGGCAGGTGCGTCGAATCGTCGAACGGGGGAAGGCCCAAATGCCGTCACGCGTCACGATCCGGGAGACCCTCGCAGGGCGTGCTCTCATCCCGACCGTTGAGGGGCACTATATATATAGGATCACCTGCATCCAAAACTCTATTTTTCGTAGCCCTGTTGCCGAGACTCTGGTCGAGTGGTCCCCCTTGTCTCAGATAGTTGTCCCCGCCTTCCTCCTTGAAAAGTTTTCTCGAAGCCTTTGTCTCTGTCTCCCCATTTTTTCTTCGCTTCCTTGAAATTTTCTTCCTTATCCTTCTTCTTTGGGACCAGCATCATGGCTAGAACCTCTCCTCGAGGAAGTCCGTCGGGAAATCCGACCGACGATTCTCGATCGACCTCGAAGGTGGAGGTTTCTTCACTTTCGGGGTCGAACGTCGATCGGCTCCGGGAGCAGTACAGCATCCCGGAGCAGTTTCGGCTGTTCGCCCCTGGGGCCAACGATCGGGTTAACAACCCGCCCCCAGGCCAGGTGGCTTTCTATGTTGAGGACCTCCGGGCCGATTTTTATTTTTCAGTTTCGGAGTTTATTCGGAACATCTTGAACTATTACGGACTTTGTCCGACGCAACTGACGCCGAACTCAGTCTGGCTGATAGTCAGTTTTGCCTTGTTGTGTCGGCTTTTGCCGACCAATCCTCGTATCTCCCTCTTCCGAGCATTCTTTGTTCTCCGACCCCACCCTAAAGCCCGAGGGTGGTGATTTTTCAACCCTCGAAAGGGTCTTTCCTTCATCACTGGTCTTCCATCGTCAATTCATGGGTGGAAGAATCAATTTTTCTTTATTTCCTCTTCACTTCCCTGGGGGTTTCCTTCTCGCTGGGGCGACCCCCTGACTCGGCCGAACGAGAATAGCCGAGTGGAGGCAGATGATTGGGAGGATTTTCTCCAACTCAAAGATATGTCGGTTTCGAAGCAGAGAGAGCTTGTTACCGAACAAGCTCTTTATGATGCCGGCTTGAGCTTGGTCCCTCGCCTAGGTACAGTTCAGCCTGTTGACTGTTTCTTAGCTTTTCGTCTATCTCCAAATTTGCACTAACTTTTTTGTTGAAATTGCAGGCACGCCACCGAGAATGAGGCTGACTGACGTCGAGATTCGGCAACACACGGTAAGGAAGAGGCCGGCGCTTGGGGCCAGATCCTTGCGGCCGCTCAAGAGGCCCCAGACGTCATCTCTGGCTGCGGCTGTGCAGCCGGAGCCAGTTATCGCATTGTCGGTGCCGGAGGTGCCATCCGAGGTGCATCCCGAGGAGAGGACAGCGGATGGTGCGGTCGAGGAAGCGTCGACCGTTTCGCCGACGGAGGAGGTTCGGGTCGAAGCTCAGGAGCCCGAACGACCTTCGACCGCTCATGTTGCGGCTTCGAGAGGAGCTCAATCGAGTTTGAGCTTTCCGTCATTCTCCGACTTTCGGGCCTGGGCGGCCGGATGAGAGAAGGCTCCAATGGCGCTGGGTGACGACACAAGGTCGGTCGGTCGAGCTACGTCGTCCAACGTCCAGCTTTCCGAAGGAGCATCGGCCCTGGCCAACCATAATTTGGCTAGGAGGTTGTGCCAGACAACCATTCTCCCAGCCGATCGGGAGATCATGAAGAGTCAGACGATGTCCGACATGCTGTCTTCCTTCTTCCCGACCATGATCTAGATGAGCTCATTTTTTTTTCTCCTCTTCATTATTATTTTCCATCAATTCGATTTTCTGATAGCTGGCCCTCTGCCTGCAGCTGATCTAAAATATGTCCGAGTTGGAGGTCGGATACCGAAGATTCGGTGACGTTCTGACAGCCTGGAAGAAGAAGGCAGAGGTCGTCGAGGTCGAGAGGGCGACAATGGTCAAGCAGCTGAAGCAGTCGGTCGACCGCGAGGCCCGGCTTGAAGATGAGATTTCTCGCCTCACCGAT